>NW_027278501.1:134953-188866 GCF_030028105.1 Mobula birostris
GGAACCCAAGCCTGGAAGAACCCAAGCCTCGGAGATCCCAAGCCAAGCTCCAGGAACCCAAGCTTTGACGGTCCCCAGCCAAGCTCCAGGAACCCAAGACTCAAAGATCCAAAGCCAAACTCCAGGAATCCAAGCATCCAAGATCACAAGCCAAGCTCCAGGAACGTAAGCCTCGAAGATCCCAAGCCAAGCTCCAGGAACCCAAGCCTCGAAGATCCCAAGCCAAGCTCCAGGAACCCAAGCTTCGAAGATCCCAAGCCAAGCTCCAGGAACCCAAGCCTCGAGGATCCCAAGCCAAGCTCCAGGAACCCAAGCCTTGACGGTCCCAAGCCAAGCTCCAGGAACCCAAGCCTCAAAGATCCCAAGCCAAGTTCCAGGAACCCAAGTCTCGAAGATCCCAAGGCAAGCTCCAGGAACCCAAGCCTCGAAGATCCCAAGCCAAGCTCCAGGAACCCAAACCTTGAAGATCCCAAGCCAAGCTCCAGGAGCCCAAGCCTAGAAGAACCCAAGCCTCAAAGATCCCAAACCAAGCTCCAGGAACCCAAGCCTCGAAGATCCCAAGCCAAGCTCCAGGAAGCCAAGCCTTGACGGTCCCAAGCCAAGCTCCAGGAACCCAAGTCTCAAAGATCCCCAGCCAAGCTCCAGGAACTCAAGCCTCGAAGATCCCCAGCCAAGCTCCAAGAACCCAAGCCTCGAAGATCCCAAGCCAAGCTCCTCAAACCCAGGCCTCGAAGATCCCAAGGCAAGCTCCAGGAACCCAACCCTCGTAGATCCCAAGCTAAGCTCCAGGAACGCAAGCCTCGAAGATCCCAAGCCAAACTCCAGGATCCCAACCCTCGAAGATGCCAGGCCAAGCTCCAGGAACCCAAGCCTCGAAGATCCCAAGCCAAGCTCCAGGAACCCAACCCTGGTAGATCCCAAGCTAAGCTCCAGGAACGCAAGCCTCGAAGATCTCAAGCCAAACTCCAGGATCCCAAGCCAAGCTCCAGGAACCCAAGCCTCGAAGATTCCAGGCCAAGCTCCAGGAACCCAAGCTTCGAAGATCCCAAGCCAAGCTCCAGGAACCCAAGCCTCGAAGATCCCAAGCTAAGCTCCAGGAACGCAAGCCTCGAAGATCCCAAGCCAAGTTGCAGGATCCCAAGCCAGGCTCCAGGAAACCAAGCCTCAAAGATCCCAAGGCAAGCTTCAGGAACCCAAGCCTCGAAGATTCCAAGCAAAGGTCCGGGAACCTAAGCCTCAAAGATCCCAAGCCAAGGTCCAGGAACCCAAGCCTCGAAGATCACTAGCCAAGCTCCAGGAACCCAAGCCTCGAAGATCCCAAGCCAAGCTCCAGGAACCCAAGTCTCGAAGATCCCAAGGCAAGCTCCAGGAAATCAAGCCTCGAAGATCCCAAGCCAAGTTCCATGAACCCAAGCCTTGACGGTACCAACCAAGGTCCAGGAACCCAAGTCTCAAAGATCCCAAACCAAGCTCCAGGAACCAAAGCCTGGAAGAACCCAAGCCTCAAAGATCCCAAGCCAAGCTCCAGGAACCCAGGCCTCTGAGATCCCAATCCAGGCTCCAGGAACACAAGCTTTGACGTTCCCCAGCCAAGCTCCAGGAACCCAAGTCTCAAAGATCCCAAGCCAAGCTCAAGGAACTCAAGCCTCGAATATCCCAAGCCCAGCTCCAAGAACCCAAGCCTCGAAGATCCCAAGCCAAGCTCCACAAACCCAAGCCTCGAAGATCCCAAGCCAAGCTCCAGGAACCCAAGCCTCGAATATCCCAAGCCAAGCTCCATGAACCCAAGCCTCGGAGATCCCAAGCGAAGCTCCAGGATCCCATGCCTCAAAGATCCCAAGCCAAGCTCCAGGAAGCCAAGCCTCAAAGATCCCAAGCCAAGTTCCAGGAACCCAAGTCTCGAAGATCCCAAGGGAAGCTCCAGGAACCCAAGCCACGAAGATCCCAAGCCAAGCTCCAGGAACCCAAACCATGAAGATCCCAAGCCAAGCTCCAGGAACCCAAGCCTCGAAGATCCCAAGCCAAGCTCCAGGAAACCAAGCCTTGACGGTCCCAAGCCAAGCTCCAGGAACCCAAGTCTCAAAGATCCCCAGCCAAGCTCCAGGAACTCAAGCCTGCAAGATCCCCAGCCAAGCTCCAAGAACCCAAGCCTCGAAGATCCCAAGCCAAGGTCCAGGAACCCAAGCCTCGAAGATCACAAGCCAAGCTCCAGGAACCCAAGCCTCGAAGATCCCAAGCCAAACTCCAGGATCCCAAGCCACGCTCCAGGAACCCAAGCCTCGAAGTTCCCAAGCCAAGCTCCAGGAACTCAAGCCTCGAAGATCCCAAGCCAAGCTCCAAGAACCCAAGCCTCGAAGATCCCAAGCCAAGCTCCACAAAACTAAACCTGGAAGAACTCAAGCCTCAAAGATCCCAAGCCAAGCTCCAGGAACCCAAGTCTCGAAGATCCCAAGCAGGCTCCAGGAACTCAAGTCTCGAAGATCCCAAGCCAAGCTCCAGGAACCCAAACCTTGAAGATCCCAAGCCAAGCTCCAGGAGCCCAAGCCTGGAAGAACCCAAGCCAAGCTCCAGGAACCCAAGTATCGTAGATCCCAAGGCAAGCTCCAGGAACCCAAGCCTCGAAGATCCCAAGCCAAGCTCCATGAACCCAAGCCTTGACGGTACCAAGCCAAGCTCCAGGAACCCAAGTCTCAAAGATCCCAAACCAACCTCCAGGAACCCAAGCCTGGAAGAACCCAAGTCTCAAAGATCCCAAGCCAAGCTCCAGGAACCCAGGCCTCGGAGATCCCAATCCAAGCTCCAGGAACCCATGATTTGACGGTCCCCAGCCAAGCTCCAGTAACCCAAGTCTCAAAGATCCCAAGCCAAGCTCCAGGAACTCAAGCCTCGAATATCCCAAGCCCAGCTCCAAGAACCCAAGCCTCGAATATCCCAAGCCAAGCTCCATGAACCCAAGCCTCGAAGATCCCAAGCCAAGCTCCAGGAAGCCAAGCCTCAAAGATCCCAAGCAAAGTTCCAGGAACCCAAGTCTCGAAGATCCCAAGGGAAGCTCCAGGAACCCAAGCCTCGAAGATCCCAAGCCAAGCTCCAGGAACCCAAACCATGAAGATCCCAAGCCAAGCTCCAGGAACCCAACCCTGGTAGATCCCAAGCTAAGCTCCAGGAACGCAAGCCTCGAAGATCTCAAGCCAAACTCCAGGATCCCAAGTCAAGCTCCAGGAACCCAAGCCTCGAAGATCCCAGGCCAAGCTCCAGGAACCCAAGCCTCGAAGATCCCAAGCCAAGCTCCAGGAACCCAACCCTCGTAGATTGCAAGCTAAGCTCCATGAACGCAAGCCTCGAAGATCTCAAGCCAAACTCCAGTATCCCAAGCCAAGCTCCAGGAACCCAAGCCTCGAAGATCACTAGCCAAGCTCCAGGGACCCAAGCCTCGAAGGTCCCAAGCCAAGCTCCAGGAACCCAAGCCTCGAAGATCCCAAGCCAAGCTCCAGGAACCCAAGTATCGAAGATCCCAAGGCAAGCTCCAGGAAACCAAGCCTCGAAGATCCCAAGCCAAGCTCCATAAACCTAAGCCTTGACGGTACCAACCAAGCTCCAGGAACCCAAACCTTGAAGATCCCAAGCCAAGCTCCAGGAGCCCAAGCCTGGAAGAACCCAAGCCTCGGAGATCCCAAGCCAAGCTCCAGGAACCCAAGCCTCGAAGATCCCAAGCCAAGCTCCAGGAACCCAAACCTTGAAGATCCCAAGCCAAGCTCCAGGAGCCCAAGCCTGGAAGAACCCAAGCCTCGGAGATCCCAAGCCAAGCTCCAGGAACCCAAGCCTCGTAGATCCCAAGCTAAGCTCCAGGAACGCAAGCCTCGAAGATCCCAAGCCAAACTCCAGGATCCCAACCCTCGAAGATGCCAGGCCAAGCTCCAGGAACCCAAGCCTCGAAGATCACAAGCCAAGCTCCAGGAACCCAACCCTGGTAGATCCCAAGCCAAGCTCCAGGAACCCAAGCCTCGAAGATCCCAAGCCAAGCTCCAGGAACCCAAGCCTCGAAGATCCCAGGCCAAGCTCCAGGAACCCAAGCCTCGAAGATCCCAAGCCAAGCTCCAGGAACCCAAGCCTCGAAGATCCCAAGCTAAGCTCCAGGAACGCAAGCCTCGAAGATCCCAAGCCAAGTTGCAGGATCCCAAGCCAGGCTCCAGGAAACCAAGCCTCAAAGATCCCAAGGCAAGCTTCAGGAACCCAAGCCTCGAAGATTCCAAGCAAAGGTCCGGGAACCTAAGCCTCAAAGATACCAAGCCAAGGTCCAGGAACCCAAGTCTCAAAGATCCCAAACCAAGCTCCAGGAACCAAAGCCTGGAAGAACCCAAGCCTCAAAGATCCCAAGCCAAGCTCCAGGAACCCAGGCCTCGGAGATCCCAATCCAAGCTCCAGGAACCCAAGCTTTGACGGTCCCCAGCCAAGCTCCAGGAACCCAAGTCTCAAAGATCCCAAGCCAAGCTCCAGAAACTCAAGCCTCGAATATCCCAAGCCCAGCTCCAAGAACCCAAGCCTCGAAGATCCCAAGCCAAGCTCCACAAACCCAAGCCTCGAAGATCCCAAGCCAAGCTCCAGGAACCCAAGCCTCGAATATCCCAAGTCAAGCTCCATGAACCCAAGCCTCGAAGATCCCAAGCGAAGCTCCAGGATCCCAAGCCTCAAAGATCCCAAGCCAAGCTCCAGGAAGCCAAGCCTCAAAGATCCCAAGCCAAGTTCCAGGAACCCAAGTCTCGAAGATCCCAAGGGAAGCTCCAGGAACCCAAGCCTCGAAGATCCCAAGCCAAGCTCCAGGAACCCAAACCATGAAGATCCCAAGCCAAGCTCCAGGAACCCCAGCCTGGAAGAACCCAAGCCTCAAAGATCCCAAGCCAAGCTCCAGGAACCCAAGCCTCGAAGATCCCAAGCCAAGCTCCAGGAAACCAAGCCTTGACGGTCCCAAGCCAAGCTCCAGGAACCCAAGTCTCAAAGATCCCCAGCCAAGCTCCAGGAACTCAAGCCTGCAAGATCCCCAGCCAAGCTCCAAGAACCCAAGCCTCGAAGATCCCAAGCCAAACTCCAGGATCCCAAGCCAAGCTCCAGGAACCCAAGCCTCGAAGTTCCCAAGCCAAGCTCCAGGAACTCAAGCCTCGAAGATCCCAAGCCAAGCTCCAAGAACCCAAGCCTCGAAGATCCCAAGCCAAGCTCCACAAAACCAAACCTGGAAGAACTCAAGCCTCAAAGATCCCAAGCCAAGCTCCAGGAACCCAAGTCTCGAAGATCCCAAGCAAGCTCCAGGAACCCAAGCCTCGAAGATCCCAAGCCAAGCTCCAGGAACCCAAACGTTGAAGATCCCAAGCCAAGCTCCAGGAGCCCAAGCCTGGAAGAACCCAAGCCAAGCTCCAGGAACCCAAGTATCGAAGATCCCAAGGCAAGCTCCAGGAACCCAAGCCTCGAAGATCCCAAGCCAAGCTCCATGAACCCAAGCCTTGACGGTACCAAGCCAAGCTCCAGGAACCCAAGTCTCAAAGATCCGAAACCAAGCTCCAGGAACCCAAGCCTGGAAGAACCCAAGTCTCAAAGATCCCAAGCCAAGCTCCAGGAACCCAGGCCTCGGAGATCCCAAGCCAAGCTCCAGGAACCCAAGCTTTGACGGTCCCCAGCCAAGCTCCAGGAACCCAAGTCTCAAAGATCCCAAGCCAAGCTCCAGGAACTGAAGCCTCGAATATATCAAGCACAGCTCCAAGAACCCAAGCCTCGAAGATCCCAAGCCAAGCTCCACAAACCCAAGCCTCGAATATCCCAAGCCAAGCTCCATGAACCCAAGCCTCGAAGATCCCAAGCCAAGCTCCAGGATCCCAAGCCTCAAAGATCCCAAGCCAAGCTCCAGGAACCCAAGCCTCAAAGATCCCAAGCCAAGTTCCAGGAACCGAAGTCTCGAAGATCCCAAGGCAAGCTCCAGGAACCCAAGCCTCGAAGATCCCAAGCCAAGCTCCAGGAACCCAAACCTTGAAGATCCCAAGCCAAGCTCCAGGAACCCAAGTCTCAAAGATCCCAAGCCAAGCTCCAGGAACTCAAGCCTCGAATATCCCAAGCCCAGCTCCAAGAACCCAAGCCTCGAAGATCCCAAGCCAAGCTCCACAAACCCAAGCCTCGATGATCCCAAGCCAAGCTCCAGGAACCCAAGCCTTGAATATCCCAAGCCAAGCTCCATGAACCCAAGCCTCGAAGATCCCAAGCCAAGCTCCAGGATCCCAAGCCTCAAAGATCCCAAGCCAAGCTCCAGAAACCCAAGCCTCAAAGATCCCAAGCCAAGTTCCAGGAACACAAGTCTCGAAGATCGCAAGCCAAGGTCCAGGAACCCAAGCCTCGAAGATCCCAGGCCAAACTCCAGGAACCCAAGCCTTGACGGTCCCAAGCCAAGCTCCCGGAACCCAAGCCTCGAAGGTCCCAAGCCAAGCTCCACGAACCCAAGCCTCGAACATCCCAAGCAAAGCTCCAGGATCCCATGCCTCGAAGATCCCAAGCCAAGCTCCCGGAAGCCAAGCCTCGAAGATCCCAAGCCAAGCTCTAGGAACCCAAAACTTGAAGATCCCAAGCCAAGCTCCAGGAACCTAAGCCTGGAAGAACCAAAGCCTCATAGATTCCAAGCCAAGCTCCAGGATCCCAAGCCTTGACGGTCCCAAGACAAGCTCCAGGATCCCAGGTCTCAAAGATCTCAAGCCAAGCTCCAGGAACTCAAGCCTCGAAGATCCCAAGCCAAGCTCCAAGAACCCAAGCCTAGAAGATCCCAAGCCAAGCTCCACAAAACCAAGCCTCGAAGATCCCAAGCCAAACTCCAGGATCCCAAGCCAAGCTCCAGGAACCCAAGCCTCGAAGTTCCCAAGCCAAGCTCCAGGAACTCAAGCCTCGAAGATCCCAAGCCAAGCTCCAAGAACCCAAGCCTCGAAGATCCCAAGCCAAGCTCCACAAAACCAAACCTGGAAGAACCCAAGCCTCAAAGAACCCAAGCCAAGCTCCAGGAACCCAAGTCTCGAAGATCCCAAGCATGCTCCAGGAACCCAAGCCTCGAAGATCCCAAGCCAAGCTCCATGAACCCAAACCTTGAAGATCCCAAGCCAAGCTCCAGGAACCCAGGTGTCAAAGATCTCAAGCCAAGCTCCAGGAACTCAAGCCTCGAAGATCCCAAGCCAAGCTCCAAGAGCCCAAGCCTCGAAGATCCCAAGCCAAGTTCCACAAAACCAAGCCTCGAAGATCCCAAGCCAAACTCCAGGATCCCAAGCCAAGCTCCAGGAACCCAAGCCTCGAAGATCCCAAGCCAAGCTCCAGGAACTCAAGACTCGAAGATCCCAAGCCAAGCTCCAAGAACCCAAGCCTCGAAGATCCCAAGCCAAGCTCCACAAAACCAAACCTGGAAGAACTCAAGCCTCAAAGATCCCAAGCCAAGCTCCAGGAACCCAAGTCTCGAAGATCCCAAGCAAGCTCCAGGAACCCAAGCCTCGAAGATCCCAAGCCAAGCTCCAGGAACCCAAACCTTGAAGATCCCAAGCCAAGCTCCAGGAGCCCAAGCCTGGAAGAACCCAAGCCTCAAAGATCACAAGCCAAGCTCCAGGAACCCAAGCCTCGAAGATCCCAAGCCAAGCTCCAGGAAGCCAAGCCTAGCACCAGGAACCCAAGTCTCAAAGATCCCAAGCCAAGCTCCAGGAACTCAAGCCTCGAATATCCCAAGCACAGCTCCAAGAAACCAAGCCTCGAAGATCCCAAGCCAAGCTCCACAAACCCAAGCCTCGAAGATCCCAAGCCAAGCACCAGGAACCCAAGCCTCGAATATCCCAAGCCAAGCTCCATGAACCCAAGCCTCGAAGATCCCAAGCCAAGCTCCAGGATCCCAAGCCTCAAAGATCCCAAGCCAAGTTCCAGGAACCCAAGTCTCGAAGATCCCAAGGCAAGCTCCAGGAACCCAAGCCTCGAAGATCCCAAGCCAAGCTCCAGGAACCCAAACCTTGAAGATCCCAAGCCAAGCTCCAGGAACCCAAGTCTCAAAGATCCCAAGCCAAGCTCCAGGAACTCAAGCCTCGAATATTCCAAGCCCAGCTCCAAGAACCCAAGCCTCGAAGATCCCAAGCCAAGCTCCAGGAACCCAAGCTTTGACGGTCCCCAGCCATGCTCCAGGAACCCAAGTCTCAAAGATCCCAAGCCAAGCTCCAGGAACTCAAGCTCGAATATCGCAAGCCGAGCTCCAAGAACCCAAGCCTCGAAGATTGCAAGCCAAGCTCCACAAACCCAAGCCTCGAAGATCCCAAGCCAAGCTCCAGGAACCCAAGCCTCGAATATCCCAAGCCAAGCTCCATGAACACAAGCCTCGAAGATCCCAAGTCAAGCTCCAGGAAGCCAAGACTCAAAGATCCCAAGCCAAGTTCCAGGAACCCATGTCTCGAAGATCCCAAGGGAAGTTCCAGGAACCCAAGCCTCGAAGATCCCAAGCCAAGCTCCAGGAACCCAAACCATGAAGATCCCAAGCCAAGCTCCAGGAACCCAAGCCTGGAAGAACCCAAGCCTCAAAGATCCCAAGCCAAGCTCCAGGAACCCAAGCCTCGAAGATCCCAAGCCAAGCTCCAGGAAACCAAGCCTTGACGGTCCCAAGCCAAGCTCCAGGAACCCAAGTCTCAAAGATCCCCAGCCAAGCTCCAGGAACTCAAGCCTGGAAGAACCCCAGCCAAGCTCCAAGAACCCAAGCCTCGAAGATCCCAAGCCAAGGTCCAGGAACCCAAGCCTCGAAGATCACAAGCCAAGCTCCAGGAACCCAAGCCTCGAGGATCCCAAGCCAAGCTCCAGGAACCCAAGCCTCGAAGATCCCAAGCCAAGCTCCAGGAAACAAAGTATCGAAGATCCCAAGGCAAGCTCCAGGAACCCAAGCCTCAAAGATCCCAAGCCAAGCTCCATGAACCCAAGCCTTGACGGTACCAAGCCAAGCTCCAGGAACCCAAGTCTCAAAGATCCCAAACCAAGCTCCAGGAACCCAAGCCTTGAAGAACCCAAGCCTCAAAGATCCCAAGCCAAGCTCCAGGAACCCAGGCCTCGAAGATCCCAAGCCAAGCTCCATGAACCCAAGCCTTGACGGTACCAAGCCAAGCTCCAGGAACCCAAGTCTCAAAGATCCGAAACCAAGCTCCAGGAACCCAAGCCTGGAAGAACCCAAGTCTCAAAGATCCCAAGCCAAGCTCCAGGAACCCAGGCCTCGGAGATCCCAAGCCAAGCTCCAGGAACCCAAGCTTTGACGGTCCCCAGCCAAGCTCCAGGAACCCAAGTCTCAAAGATCCCAAGCCAATCTCCAGGAACTGAAGCCTCGAATAT
Source organism: Mobula birostris (assembly GCF_030028105.1). NCBI lineage: Eukaryota > Metazoa > Chordata > Chondrichthyes > Myliobatiformes > Myliobatidae > Mobula > Mobula birostris. The sequence goes on from NW_027278501.1 coordinate 144,311, forward strand.
ATCAAGCACAGCTCCAAGAACCCAAGCCTCGAAGATCCCAAGCCAAGCTCCACAAACCCAAGCCTCGAATATCCCAAGCCAAGCTCCATGAACCCAAGCCTCGAAGATCCCAAGCCAAGCTCCAGGATCCCAAGCCTCAAAGATCCCAAGCCAAGCTCCAGGAACCCAAGCCTCAAAGATCCCAAGCCAAGTTCCAGGAACCCAAGTCTCGAAGATCCCAAGGCAAGCTCCAGGAACCCAAGCCTCGAAGATCCCAAGCCAAGCTCCAGGAACCCAAACCTTGAAGATCCCAAGCCAAGCTCCAGGAACCCAAGTCTCAAAGATCCCAAGCCAAGCTCCAGGAACTCAAGCCTCGAATATCCCAAGCCCAGCTCCAAGAACCCAAGCCTCGAAGATCCCAAGCCAAGCTCCACAAACCCAAGCCTCGATGATCCCAAGCCAAGCTCCAGGAACCCAAGCCTTGAATATCCCAAGCCAAGCTCCATGAACCCAAGCCTCGAAGATCCCAAGCCAAGCTCCAGGATCCCAAGCCTCAAAGATCCCAAGCCAAGCTCCAGAAACCCAAGCCTCAAAGATCCCAAGCCAAGTTCCAGGAACACAAGTCTCGAAGATCGCAAGCCAAGGTCCAGGAACCCAAGCCTCGAAGATCCCAGGCCAAACTCCAGGAACCCAAGCCTTGACGGTCCCAAGCCAAGCTCCCGGAACCCAAGCCTCGAAGGTCCCAAGCCAAGCTCCACGAACCCAAGCCTCGAACATCCCAAGCAAAGCTCCAGGATCCCATGCCTCGAAGATCCCAAGCCAAGCTCCCGGAAGCCAAGCCTCGAAGATCCCAAGCCAAGCTCTAGGAACCCAAAACTTGAAGATCCCAAGCCAAGCTCCAGGAACCTAAGCCTGGAAGAACCAAAGCCTCATAGATTCCAAGCCAAGCTCCAGGATCCCAAGCCTTGACGGTCCCAAGCCAAGCTCCAGGATCCCAGGTCTCAAAGATCTCAAGCCAAGCTCCAGGAACTCAAGCCTCGAAGATCCCAAGCCAAGCTCCAAGAACCCAAGCCTCGAAGATCCCAAGCCAAGCTCCACAAAACCAAGCCTCGAAGATCCCAAGCCAAACTCCAGGATCCCAAGCCAAGCTCCAGGAACCCAAGCCTCGAAGTTCCCAAGCCAAGCTCCAGGAACTCAAGCCTCGAAGATCCCAAGCCAAGCTCCAAGAACCCAAGCCTCGAAGATCCCAAGCCAAGCTCCACAAAACCAAACCTGGAAGAACCCAAGCCTCAAAGAACCCAAGCCAAGCTCCAGGAACCCAAGTCTCGAAGATCCCAAGCATGCTCCAGGAACCCAAGCCTCGAAGATCCCAAGCCAAGCTCCATGAACCCAAACCTTGAAGATCCCAAGCCAAGCTCCAGGAACCCAGGTGTCAAAGATCTCAAGCCAAGCTCCAGGAACTCAAGCCTCGAAGATCCCAAGCCAAGCTCCAAGAGCCCAAGCCTCGAAGATCCCAAGCCAAGTTCCACAAAACCAAGCCTCGAAGATCCCAAGCCAAACTCCAGGATCCCAAGCCAAGCTCCAGGAACCCAAGCCTCGAAGATCCCAAGCCAAGCTCCAGGAACTCAAGACTCGAAGATCCCAAGCCAAGCTCCAAGAACCCAAGCCTCGAAGATCCCAAGCCAAGCTCCACAAAACCAAACCTGGAAGAACTCAAGCCTCAAAAATCCCAAGCCAAGCTCCAGGAACCCAAGTCTCGAAGATCCCAAGCAAGCTCCAGGAACCCAAGCCTCGAAGATCCCAAGCCAAGCTCCAGGAACCCAAACCTTGAAGATCCCAAGCCAAGCTCCAGGAGCCCAAGCCTGGAAGAACCCAAGCCTCAAAGATCACAAGCCAAGCTCCAGGAACCCAAGCCTCGAAGATCCCAAGCCAAGCTCCAGGAAGCCAAGCCTAGCACCAGGAACCCAAGTCTCAAAGATCCCAAGCCAAGCTCTAGGAACTCAAGCCTCGAATATCCCAAGCACAGCTCCAAGAAACCAAGCCTCGAAGATCCCAAGCCAAGCTCCACAAACCCAAGCCTCGAAGATCCCAAGCCAAGCACCAGGAACCCAAGCCTCGAATATCCCAAGCCAAGCTCCATGAACCCAAGCCTCGAAGATCCCAAGCCAAGCTCCAGGATCCCAAGCCTCAAAGATCCCAAGCCAAGTTCCAGGAACCCAAGTCTCGAAGATCCCAAGGCAAGCTCCAGGAACCCAAGCCTCGAAGATCCCAAGCCAAGCTCCAGGAACCCAAACCTTGAAGATCCCAAGCCAAGCTCCACGAACCCAAGTCTCAAAGATCCCAAGCCAAGCTCCAGGAACTCAAGCCTCGAATATCCCAAGCCCAGATCCAAGAACCCAAGCCTCGAAGATCCCAAGCCAAGCTCCAGGAACCCAAGCATTGACGGTCCCCAGCCATGCTCCAGGAACCCAAGTCTCAAAGATCCCAAGCCAAGCTCCAGGAACTCAAGCCTCGAATATCGCAAGCCCAGCTCCAAGAACCCAAGCCTCGAAGATTGCAAGCCAAGCTCCACAAACCCAAGCCTCGAAGATCCCAAGCCAAGCTCCAGGAACCCAAGCCTCGAATATCCCAAGCCAAGCTCCATGAACACAAGCCTCGAAGATCCCAAGTCAAGCTCCAGGAAACCAAGACTCAAAGATCCCAAGCCAAGTTCCAGGAACCCATGTCTCGAAGATCCCAAGGGAAGTTCCAGGAACCCAAGCCTCGAAGATCCCAAGCCAAGCTCCAGGAACCCAAACCATGAAGATCCCAAGCCAAGCTCCAGGAACCCAAGCCTGGAAGAACCCAAGCCTCAAAGATCCCAAGCCAAGCTCCAGGAACCCAAGCCACGAAGATCCCAAGCCAAGCTCCAGGAAACCAAGCCTTGACGGTCCCAAGCCAAGCTCCAGGAACCCAAGTCTCAAAGATCCCCAGCCAAGCTCCAGGAACTCAAGCCTGGAAGAACCCCAGCCAAGCTCCAAGAACCCAAGCCTCGAAGATCCCAAGCCAAGGTCCAGGAACCCAAGCCTCGAAGATCACAAGCCAAGCTCCAGGAACCCAAGCCTCGAAGATCCCAAGCCAAGCTCCAGGAAACAAAGTATCGAAGATCCCAAGGCAAGCTCCAGGAACCCAAGCCTCAAAGATCCCAAGCCAAGCTCCATGAACCCAAGCCTTGACGGTACCAAGCCAAGCTCCAGGAACCCAAGTCTCAAAGATCCCAAACCAAGCTCCAGGAACCCAAGCCTTGAAGAACCCAAGCCTCAAAGATCCCAAGCCAAGCTCCAGGAACCCAGGCCTCGAAGATCCCAAGCCAAGCTCCATGAACCCAAGCCTTGACGGTACCAAGCCAAGCTCCAGGAACCCAAGTCTCAAAGATCCGAAACCAAGCTCCAGGAACCCAAGCCTGGAAGAACCCAAGTCTCAAAGATCCCAAGCCAAGCTCCAGGAACCCAGGCCTCGGAGATCCCAAGCCAAGCTCCAGGAACCCAAGCTTTGACGGTCCCCAGCCAAGCTCCAGGAACCCAAGTCTCAAAGATCCCAAGCCAAGCTCCAGGAACTGAAGCCTCGAATATATCATGCACAGCTCCAAGAACCCAAGCCTCGAAGATCCCAAGCCAAGCTCCACAAACCCAAGCCTCGAATATCCCAAGCCAAGCTCCATGAACCCAAGCCTCGAAGATCCCAAGCCAAGCTCCAGGAACCCAAGCCTCGAAGATCCCAAGCCAAGCTCCAGGAACCCAAACCTTGAAGATCCCAAGCCAAGCTCCAGGAACCCAAGTCTCAAAGATCCCAAGCCAAGCTCCAGGAACTCAAGCCTCGAATATCCCAAGCCCAGCTCCAAGAACCCAAGCCTCGAAGATCCCAAGCCAAGCTCCACAAACCCAAGCCTCGATGATCCCAAGCCAAGCTCCAGGAACCCAAGCCTTGAATATCCCAAGCCAAGCTCCATGAACCCAAGCCTCGAAGATCCCAAGCCAAGCTCCAGGATCCCAAGCCTCAAAGATCCCAAGCCAAGCTCCAGAAACCCAAGCCTCAAAGATCCCAAGCCAAGTTCCAGGAACACAAGTCTCGAAGATCGCAAGCCAAGGTCCAGGAACCCAAGCCTCGAAGATCCCAGGCCAAACTCCAGGAACCCAAGCCTTGACGGTCCCAAGCCAAGCTCCCGGAACCCAAGCCTCGAAGGTCCCAAGCCAAGCTCCACGAACCCAAGCCTCGAACATCCCAAGCAAAGCTCCAGGATCCCATGCCTCGAAGATCCCAAGCCAAGCTCCCGGAAGCCAAGCCTCGAAGATCCCAAGCCAAGCTCCACAAACCCAAGCCTCGAATATCCCAAGCCAAGCTCCATGAACCCAAGCCTCGAAGATCCCAAGCCAAGCTCCAGGAACCCAAGCCTCGAAGATCCCAAGCCAAGCTCCAGGAACCCAAACCTTGAAGATCCCAAGCCAAGCTCCAGGAACCCAAGTCTCAAAGATCCCAAGCCAAGCTCCAGGAACTCAAGCCTCGAATATCCCAAGCCCAGCTCCAAGAACCCAAGCCTCGAAGATCCCAAGCCAAGCTCCACAAACCCAAGCCTCGATGATCCCAAGCCAAGCTCCAGGAACCCAAGCCTTGAATATCCCAAGCCAAGCTCCATGAACCCAAGCCTCGAAGATCCCAAGCCAAGCTCCAGGATCCCAAGCCTCAAAGATCCCAAGCCAAGCTCCAGAAACCCAAGCCTCAAAGATCCCAAGCCAAGTTCCAGGAACACAAGTCTCGAAGATCGCAAGCCAAGGTCCAGGAACCCAAGCCTCGAAGATCCCAGGCCAAACTCCAGGAACCCAAGCCTTGACGGTCCCAAGCCAAGCTCCCGGAACCCAAGCCTCGAAGGTCCCAAGCCAAGCTCCACGAACCCAAGCCTCGAACATCCCAAGCAAAGCTCCAGGATCCCATGCCTCGAAGATCCCAAGCCAAGCTCCCGGAAGCCAAGCCTCGAAGATCCCAAGCCAAGCTCTAGGAACCCAAAACTTGAAGATCCCAAGCCAAGCTCCAGGAACCTAAGCCTGGAAGAACCAAAGCCTCATAGATTCCAAGCCAAGCTCCAGGATCCCAAGCCTTGACGGTCCCAAGCCAAGCTCCAGGATCCCAGGTCTCAAAGATCTCAAGCCAAGCTCCAGGAACTCAAGCCTCGAAGATCCCAAGCCAAGCTCCAAGAACCCAAGCCTCGAAGATCCCAAGCCAAGCTCCACAAAACCAAGCCTCGAAGATCCCAAGCCAAACTCCAGGATCCCAAGCCAAGCTCCAGGAACCCAAGCCTCGAAGTTCCCAAGCCAAGCTCCAGGAACTCAAGCCTCGAAGATCCCAAGCCAAGCTCCAAGAACCCAAGCCTCGAAGGTCCCAAGCCAAGCTCCACGAACCCAAGCCTCGAACATCCCAAGCAAAGCTCCAGGATCCCATGCCTCGAAGATCCCAAGCCAAGCTCCCGGAACCCAAGCCTCGAAGGTCCCAAGCCAAGCTCCACGAACCCAAGCCTCGAACATCCCAAGCAAAGCTCCAGGATCCCATGCCTCGAAGATCCCAAGCCAAGCTCCCGGAACCCCAGCCTGGAAGAACCCAAGCCTCAAAGATCCCAAGCCAAGCTCCAGGAACCCAAGCCTCGAAGATCCCAAGCCAAGCTCCAGGAAACCAAGCCTTGACGGTCCCAAGCCAAGCTCCAGGAACCCAAGTCTCAAAGATCCCCAGCCAAGCTCCAGGAACTCAAGCCTGCAAGATCCCCAGCCAAGCTCCAAGAACCCAAGCCTCGAAGATCCCAAGCCAAACTCCAGGATCCCAAGCCAAGCTCCAGGAACCCAAGCCTCGAAGTTCCCAAGCCAAGCTCCAGGAACTCAAGCCTCGAAGATCCCAAGCCAAGCTCCAAGAACCCAAGCCTCGAAGATCCCAAGCCAAGCTCCACAAAACCAAACCTGGAAGAACTCAAGCCTCAAAGATCCCAAGCCAAGCTCCAGGAACCCAAGTCTCGAAGATCCCAAGCAAGCTCCAGGAACCCAAGCCTCGAAGATCCCAAGCCAAGCTCCAGGAACCCAAACGTTGAAGATCCCAAGCCAAGCTCCAGGAGCCCAAGCCTGGAAGAACCCAAGCCAAGCTCCAGGAACCCAAGTATCGAAGATCCCAAGGCAAGCTCCAGGAACCCAAGCCTCGAAGATCCCAAGCCAAGCTCCATGAACCCAAGCCTTGACGGTACCAAGCCAAGCTCCAGGAACCCAAGTCTCAAAGATCCGAAACCAAGCTCCAGGAACCCAAGCCTGGAAGAACCCAAGTCTCAAAGATCCCAAGCCAAGCTCCAGGAACCCAGGCCTCGGAGATCCCAAGCCAAGCTCCAGGAACCCAAGCTTTGACGGTCCCCAGCCAAGCTCCAGGAACCCAAGTCTCAAAGATCCCAAGCCAAGCTCCAGGAACTGAAGCCTCGAATATATCAAGCACAGCTCCAAGAACCCAAGCCTCGAAGATCCCAAGCCAAGCTCCACAAACCCAAGCCTCGAATATCCCAAGCCAAGCTCCATGAACCCAAGCCTCGAAGATCCCAAGCCAAGCTCCAGGATCCCAAGCCTCAAAGATCCCAAGCCAAGCTCCAGGAACCCAAGCCTCAAAGATCCCAAGCCAAGTTCCAGGAACCGAAGTCTCGAAGATCCCAAGGCAAGCTCCAGGAACCCAAGCCTCGAAGATCCCAAGCCAAGCTCCAGGAACCCAAACCTTGAAGATCCCAAGCCAAGCTCCAGGAACCCAAGTCTCAAAGATCCCAAGCCAAGCTCCAGGAACTCAAGCCTCGAATATCCCAAGCCCAGCTCCAAGAACCCAAGCCTCGAAGATCCCAAGCCAAGCTCCACAAACCCAAGCCTCGATGATCCCAAGCCAAGCTCCAGGAACCCAAGCCTTGAATATCCCAAGCCAAGCTCCATGAACCCAAGCCTCGAAGATCCCAAGCCAAGCTCCAGGATCCCAAGCCTCAAAGATCCCAAGCCAAGCTCCAGAAACCCAAGCCTCAAAGATCCCAAGCCAAGTTCCAGGAACACAAGTCTCGAAGATCGCAAGCCAAGGTCCAGGAACCCAAGCCTCGAAGATCCCAGGCCAAACTCCAGGAACCCAAGCCTTGACGGTCCCAAGCCAAGCTCCCGGAACCCAAGCCTCGAAGGTCCCAAGCCAAGCTCCACGAACCCAAGCCTCGAACATCCCAAGCAAAGCTCCAGGATCCCATGCCTCGAAGATCCCAAGCCAAGCTCCCGGAAGCCAAGCCTCGAAGATCCCAAGCCAAGCTCTAGGAACCCAAAACTTGAAGATCCCAAGCCAAGCTCCAGGAACCTAAGCCTGGAAGAACCAAAGCCTCATAGATTCCAAGCCAAGCTCCAGGATCCCAAGCCTTGACGGTCCCAAGACAAGCTCCAGGATCCCAGGTCTCAAAGATCTCAAGCCAAGCTCCAGGAACTCAAGCCTCGAAGATCCCAAGCCAAGCTCCAAGAACCCAAGCCTAGAAGATCCCAAGCCAAGCTCCACAAAACCAAGCCTCGAAGATCCCAAGCCAAACTCCAGGATCCCAAGCCAAGCTCCAGGAACCCAAGCCTCGAAGTTCCCAAGCCAAGCTCCAGGAACTCAAGCCTCGAAGATCCCAAGCCAAGCTCCAAGAACCCAAGCCTCGAAGATCCCAAGCCAAGCTCCACAAAACCAAACCTGGAAGAACCCAAGCCTCAAAGAACCCAAGCCAAGCTCCAGGAACCCAAGTCTCGAAGATCCCAAGCATGCTCCAGGAACCCAAGCCTCGAAGATCCCAAGCCAAGCTCCATGAACCCAAACCTTGAAGATCCCAAGCCAAGCTCCAGGAACCCAGGTGTCAAAGATCTCAAGCCAAGCTCCAGGAACTCAAGCCTCGAAGATCCCAAGCCAAGCTCCAAGAGCCCAAGCCTCGAAGATCCCAAGCCAAGTTCCACAAAACCAAGCCTCGAAGATCCCAAGCCAAACTCCAGGATCCCAAGCCAAGCTCCAGGAACCCAAGCCTCGAAGATCCCAAGCCAAGCTCCAGGAACTCAAGACTCGAAGATCCCAAGCCAAGCTCCAAGAACCCAAGCCTCGAAGATCCCAAGCCAAGCTCCACAAAACCAAACCTGGAAGAACTCAAGCCTCAAAGATCCCAAGCCAAGCTCCAGGAACCCAAGTCTCGAAGATCCCAAGCAAGCTCCAGGAACCCAAGCCTCGAAGATCCCAAGCCAAGCTCCAGGAACCCAAACCTTGAAGATCCCAAGCCAAGCTCCAGGAGCCCAAGCCTGGAAGAACCCAAGCCTCAAAGATCACAAGCCAAGCTCCAGGAACCCAAGCCTCGAAGATCCCAAGCCAAGCTCCAGGAAGCCAAGCCTAGCACCAGGAACCCAAGTCTCAAAGATCCCAAGCCAAGCTCCAGGAACTCAAGCCTCGAATATCCCAAGCACAGCTCCAAGAAACCAAGCCTCGAAGATCCCAAGCCAAGCTCCACAAACCCAAGCCTCGAAGATCCCAAGCCAAGCACCAGGAACCCAAGCCTCGAATATCCCAAGCCAAGCTCCATGAACCCAAGCCTCGAAGATCCCAAGCCAAGCTCCAGGATCCCAAGCCTCAAAGATCCCAAGCCAAGTTCCAGGAACCCAAGTCTCGAAGATCCCAAGGCAAGCTCCAGGAACCCAAGCCTCGAAGATCCCAAGCCAAGCTCCAGGAACCCAAACCTTGAAGATCCCAAGCCAAGCTCCAGGAACCCAAGTCTCAAAGATCCCAAGCCAAGCTCCAGGAACTCAAGCCTCGAATATTCCAAGCCCAGCTCCAAGAACCCAAGCCTCGAAGATCCCAAGCCAAGCTCCAGGAACCCAAGCTTTGACGGTCCCCAGCCATGCTCCAGGAACCCAAGTCTCAAAGATCCCAAGCCAAGCTCCAGGAACTCAAGCTCGAATATCGCAAGCCGAGCTCCAAGAACCCAAGCCTCGAAGATTGCAAGCCAAGCTCCACAAACCCAAGCCTCGAAGATCCCAAGCCAAGCTCCAGGAACCCAAGCCTCGAATATCCCAAGCCAAGCTCCATGAACACAAGCCTCGAAGATCCCAAGTCAAGCTCCAGGAAGCCAAGACTCAAAGATCCCAAGCCAAGTTCCAGGAACCCATGTCTCGAAGATCCCAAGGGAAGTTCCAGGAACCCAAGCCTCGAAGATCCCAAGCCAAGCTCCAGGAACCCAAACCATGAAGATCCCAAGCCAAGCTCCAGGAACCCAAGCCTGGAAGAACCCAAGCCTCAAAGATCCCAAGCCAAGCTCCAGGAACCCAAGCCTCGAAGATCCCAAGCCAAGCTCCAGGAAACCAAGCCTTGACGGTCCCAAGCCAAGCTCCAGGAACCCAAGTCTCAAAGATCCCCAGCCAAGCTCCAGGAACTCAAGCCTGGAAGAACCCCAGCCAAGCTCCAAGAACCCAAGCCTCGAAGATCCCAAGCCAAGGTCCAGGAACCCAAGCCTCGAAGATCACAAGCCAAGCTCCAGGAACCCAAGCCTCGAGGATCCCAAGCCAAGCTCCAGGAACCCAAGCCTCGAAGATCCCAAGCCAAGCTCCAGGAAACAAAGTATCGAAGATCCCAAGGCAAGCTCCAGGAACCCAAGCCTCAAAGATCCCAAGCCAAGCTCCATGAACCCAAGCCTTGACGGTACCAAGCCAAGCTCCAGGAACCCAAGTCTCAAAGATCCCAAACCAAGCTCCAGGAACCCAAGCCTTGAAGAACCCAAGCCTCAAAGATCCCAAGCCAAGCTCCAGGAACCCAGGCCTCGAAGATCCCAAGCCAAGCTCCATGAACCCAAGCCTTGACGGTACCAAGCCAAGCTCCAGGAACCCAAGTCTCAAAGATCCGAAACCAAGCTCCAGGAACCCAAGCCTGGAAGAACCCAAGTCTCAAAGATCCCAAGCCAAGCTCCAGGAACCCAGGCCTCGGAGATCCCAAGCCAAGCTCCAGGAACCCAAGCTTTGACGGTCCCCAGCCAAGCTCCAGGAACCCAAGTCTCAAAGATCCCAAGCCAATCTCCAGGAACTGAAGCCTCGAATATATCAAGCACAGCTCCAAGAACCCAAGCCTCGAAGATCCCAAGCCAAGCTCCACAAACCCAAGCCTCGAATATCCCAAGCCAAGCTCCATGAACCCAAGCCTCGAAGATCCCAAGCCAAGCTCCAGGATCCCAAGCCTCAAAGATCCCAAGCCAAGCTCCAGGAACCCAAGCCTCAAAGATCCCAAGCCAAGTTCCAGGAACCCAAGTCTCGAAGATCCCAAGGCAAGCTCCAGGAACCCAAGCCTCGAAGATCCCAAGCCAAGCTCCAGGAACCCAAACCTTGAAGATCCCAAGCCAAGCTCCAGGAACCCAAGTCTCAAAGATCCCAAGCCAAGCTCCAGGAACTCAAGCCTCGAATATCCCAAGCCCAGCTCCAAGAACCCAAGCCTCGAAGATCCCAAGCCAAGCTCCACAAACCCAAGCCTCGATGATCCCAAGCCAAGCTCCAGGAACCCAAGCCTTGAATATCCCAAGCCAAGCTCCATGAACCCAAGCCTCGAAGATCCCAAGCCAAGCTCCAGGATCCCAAGCCTCAAAGATCCCAAGCCAAGCTCCAGAAACCCAAGCCTCAAAGATCCCAAGCCAAGTTCCAGGAACACAAGTCTCGAAGATCGCAAGCCAAGGTCCAGGAACCCAAGCCTCGAAGATCCCAGGCCAAACTCCAGGAACCCAAGCCTTGACGGTCCCAAGCCAAGCTCCCGGAACCCAAGCCTCGAAGGTCCCAAGCCAAGCTCCACGAACCCAAGCCTCGAACATCCCAAGCAAAGCTCCAGGATCCCATGCCTCGAAGATCCCAAGCCAAGCTCCCGGAAGCCAAGCCTCGAAGATCCCAAGCCAAGCTCTAGGAACCCAAAACTTGAAGATCCCAAGCCAAGCTCCAGGAACCTAAGCCTGGAAGAACCAAAGCCTCATAGATTCCAAGCCAAGCTCCAGGATCCCAAGCCTTGACGGTCCCAAGCCAAGCTCCAGGATCCCAGGTCTCAAAGATCTCAAGCCAAGCTCCAGGAACTCAAGCCTCGAAGATCCCAAGCCAAGCTCCAAGAACCCAAGCCTCGAAGATCCCAAGCCAAGCTCCACAAAACCAAGCCTCGAAGATCCCAAGCCAAACTCCAGGATCCCAAGCCAAGCTCCAGGAACCCAAGCCTCGAAGTTCCCAAGCCAAGCTCCAGGAACTCAAGCCTCGAAGATCCCAAGCCAAGCTCCAAGAACCCAAGCCTCGAAGATCCCAAGCCAAGCTCCACAAAACCAAACCTGGAAGAACCCAAGCCTCAAAGAACCCAAGCCAAGCTCCAGGAACCCAAGTCTCGAAGATCCCAAGCATGCTCCAGGAACCCAAGCCTCGAAGATCCCAAGCCAAGCTCCATGAACCCAAACCTTGAAGATCCCAAGCCAAGCTCCAGGAACCCAGGTGTCAAAGATCTCAAGCCAAGCTCCAGGAACTCAAGCCTCGAAGATCCCAAGCCAAGCTCCAAGAGCCCAAGCCTCGAAGATCCCAAGCCAAGTTCCACAAAACCAAGCCTCGAAGATCCCAAGCCAAACTCCAGGATCCCAAGCCAAGCTCCAGGAACCCAAGCCTCGAAGATCCCAAGCCAAGCTCCAGGAACTCAAGACTCGAAGATCCCAAGCCAAGCTCCAAGAACCCAAGCCTCGAAGATCCCAAGCCAAGCTCCACAAAACCAAACCTGGAAGAACTCAAGCCTCAAAAATCCCAAGCCAAGCTCCAGGAACCCAAGTCTCGAAGATCCCAAGCAAGCTCCAGGAACCCAAGCCTCGAAGATCCCAAGCCAAGCTCCAGGAACCCAAACCTTGAAGATCCCAAGCCAAGCTCCAGGAGCCCAAGCCTGGAAGAACCCAAGCCTCAAAGATCACAAGCCAAGCTCCAGGAACCCAAGCCTCGAAGATCCCAAGCCAAGCTCCAGGAAGCCAAGCCTAGCACCAGGAACCCAAGTCTCAAAGATCCCAAGCCAAGCTCTAGGAACTCAAGCCTCGAATATCCCAAGCACAGCTCCAAGAAACCAAGCCTCGAAGATCCCAAGCCAAGCTCCACAAACCCAAGCCTCGAAGATCCCAAGCCAAGCACCAGGAACCCAAGCCTCGAATATCCCAAGCCAAGCTCCATGAACCCAAGCCTCGAAGATCCCAAGCCAAGCTCCAGGATCCCAAGCCTCAAAGATCCCAAGCCAAGTTCCAGGAACCCAAGTCTCGAAGATCCCAAGGCAAGCTCCAGGAACCCAAGCCTCGAAGATCCCAAGCCAAGCTCCAGGAACCCAAACCTTGAAGATCCCAAGCCAAGCTCCACGAACCCAAGTCTCAAAGATCCCAAGCCAAGCTCCAGGAACTCAAGCCTCGAATATCCCAAGCCCAGATCCAAGAACCCAAGCCTCGAAGATCCCAAGCCAAGCTCCAGGAACCCAAGCATTGACGGTCCCCAGCCATGCTCCAGGAACCCAAGTCTCAAAGATCCCAAGCCAAGCTCCAGGAACTCAAGCCTCGAATATCGCAAGCCCAGCTCCAAGAACCCAAGCCTCGAAGATTGCAAGCCAAGCTCCACAAACCCAAGCCTCGAAGATCCCAAGCCAAGCTCCAGGAACCCAAGCCTCGAATATCCCAAGCCAAGCTCCATGAACACAAGCCTCGAAGATCCCAAGTCAAGCTCCAGGAAACCAAGACTCAAAGATCCCAAGCCAAGTTCCAGGAACCCATGTCTCGAAGATCCCAAGGGAAGTTCCAGGAACCCAAGCCTCGAAGATCCCAAGCCAAGCTCCAGGAACCCAAACCATGAAGATCCCAAGCCAAGCTCCAGGAACCCAAGCCTGGAAGAACCCAAGCCTCAAAGATCCCAAGCCAAGCTCCAGGAACCCAAGCCACGAAGATCCCAAGCCAAGCTCCAGGAAACCAAGCCTTGACGGTCCCAAGCCAAGCTCCAGGAACCCAAGTCTCAAAGATCCCCAGCCAAGCTCCAGGAACTCAAGCCTGGAAGAACCCCAGCCAAGCTCCAAGAACCCAAGCCTCGAAGATCCCAAGCCAAGGTCCAGGAACCCAAGCCTCGAAGATCACAAGCCAAGCTCCAGGAACCCAAGCCTCGAAGATCCCAAGCCAAGCTCCAGGAAACAAAGTATCGAAGATCCCAAGGCAAGCTCCAGGAACCCAAGCCTCAAAGATCCCAAGCCAAGCTCCATGAACCCAAGCCTTGACGGTACCAAGCCAAGCTCCAGGAACCCAAGTCTCAAAGATCCCAAACCAAGCTCCAGGAACCCAAGCCTTGAAGAACCCAAGCCTCAAAGATCCCAAGCCAAGCTCCAGGAACCCAGGCCTCGAAGATCCCAAGCCAAGCTCCATGAACCCAAGCCTTGACGGTACCAAGCCAAGCTCCAGGAACCCAAGTCTCAAAGATCCGAAACCAAGCTCCAGGAACCCAAGCCTGGAAGAACCCAAGTCTCAAAGATCCCAAGCCAAGCTCCAGGAACCCAGGCCTCGGAGATCCCAAGCCAAGCTCCAGGAACCCAAGCTTTGACGGTCCCCAGCCAAGCTCCAGGAACCCAAGTCTCAAAGATCCCAAGCCAAGCTCCAGGAACTGAAGCCTCGAATATATCATGCACAGCTCCAAGAACCCAAGCCTCGAAGATCCCAAGCCAAGCTCCACAAACCCAAGCCTCGAATATCCCAAGCCAAGCTCCATGAACCCAAGCCTCGAAGATCCCAAGCCAAGCTCCAGGAACCCAAGCCTCGAAGATCCCAAGCCAAGCTCCAGGAACCCAAACCTTGAAGATCCCAAGCCAAGCTCCAGGAACCCAAGTCTCAAAGATCCCAAGCCAAGCTCCAGGAACTCAAGCCTCGAATATCCCAAGCCCAGCTCCAAGAACCCAAGCCTCGAAGATCCCAAGCCAAGCTCCACAAACCCAAGCCTCGATGATCCCAAGCCAAGCTCCAGGAACCCAAGCCTTGAATATCCCAAGCCAAGCTCCATGAACCCAAGCCTCGAAGATCCCAAGCCAAGCTCCAGGATCCCAAGCCTCAAAGATCCCAAGCCAAGCTCCAGAAACCCAAGCCTCAAAGATCCCAAGCCAAGTTCCAGGAACACAAGTCTCGAAGATCGCAAGCCAAGGTCCAGGAACCCAAGCCTCGAAGATCCCAGGCCAAACTCCAGGAACCCAAGCCTTGACGGTCCCAAGCCAAGCTCCCGGAACCCAAGCCTCGAAGGTCCCAAGCCAAGCTCCACGAACCCAAGCCTCGAACATCCCAAGCAAAGCTCCAGGATCCCATGCCTCGAAGATCCCAAGCCAAGCTCCCGGAAGCCAAGCCTCGAAGATCCCAAGCCAAGCTCTAGGAACCCAAAACTTGAAGATCCCAAGCCAAGCTCCAGGAACCTAAGCCTGGAAGAACCAAAGCCTCATAGATTCCAAGCCAAGCTCCAGGATCCCAAGCCTTGACGGTCCCAAGCCAAGCTCCAGGATCCCAGGTCTCAAAGATCTCAAGCCAAGCTCCAGGAACTCAAGCCTCGAAGATCCCAAGCCAAGCTCCAAGAACCCAAGCCTCGAAGATCCCAAGCCAAGCTCCACAAAACCAAGCCTCGAAGATCCCAAGCCAAACTCCAGGATCCCAAGCCAAGCTCCAGGAACCCAAGCCTCGAAGTTCCCAAGCCAAGCTCCAGGAACTCAAGCCTCGAAGATCCCAAGCCAAGCTCCAAGAACCCAAGCCTCGAAGGTCCCAAGCCAAGCTCCACGAACCCAAGCCTCGAACATCCCAAGCAAAGCTCCAGGATCCCATGCCTCGAAGATCCCAAGCCAAGCTCCCGGAACCCAAGCCTCGAAGGTCCCAAGCCAAGCTCCACGAACCCAAGCCTCGAACATCCCAAGCAAAGCTCCAGGATCCCATGCCTCGAAGATCCCAAGCCAAGCTCCCGGAAACCAAGCCTCGAAGATCCCAAGCCAAGCTCTAGGAACCCAAAACTTGAAGATCCCAAGCCAAGCTCCAGGAACCTAAGCCTGGAAGAACCAAAGCCTCATAGATTCCAAGCCAAGCTCCAGGATCCCAAGCCTTGACGGTCCCAAGCCAAGCTCCAGGATCCCAGGTCTCAAAGATCTCAAGCCAAGCTCCAGGAACTCAAGCCTCGAAGATCCCAAGCCAAGCTCCAAGAACCCAAGCCTCGAAGATCCCAAGCCAAGCTCCACAAAACCAAGCCTCGAAGATCCCAAGCCAAACTCCAGGATCCCAAGCCAAGCTCCAGGAACCCAAGCCTCGAAGTTCCCAAGCCAAGCTCCAGGAACTCAAGCCTCGAAGATCCCAAGCCAAGCTCCAAGAACCCAAGCCTCGAAGATCCCAAGCCAAGCTCCACAAAACCAAACCTGGAAGAACCCAAGCCTCAAAGAACCCAAGCCAAGCTCCAGGAACCCAAGTCTCGAAGATCCCAAGCATGCTCCAGGAACCCAAGCCTCGAAGATCCCAAGCCAAGCTCCATGAACCCAAACCTTGAAGATCCCAAGCCAAGCTCCAGGAACCCAGGTGTCAAAGATCTCAAGCCAAGCTCCAGGAACTCAAGCCTCGAAGATCCCAAGCCAAGCTCCAAGAGCCCAAGCCTCGAAGATCCCAAGCCAAGTTCCACAAAACCAAGCCTCGAAGATCCCAAGCCAAACTCCAGGATCCCAAGCCAAGCTCCAGGAACCCAAGCCTCGAAGATCCCAAGCCAAGCTCCAGGAACTCAAGACTCGAAGATCCCAAGCCAAGCTCCAAGAACCCAAGCCTCGAAGATCCCAAGCCAAGCTCCACAAAACCAAACCTGGAAGAACTCAAGCCTCAAAGATCCCAAGCCAAGCTCCAGGAACCCAAGTCTCGAAGATCCCAAGCAAGCTCCAGGAACCCAAGCCTCGAAGATCCCAAGCCAAGCTCCAGGAACCTAAACCTTGAAGATCCCAAGCCAAGCTCCAGGAGCCCAAGCCTGGAAGAACCCAAGCCTCAAAGATCACAAGCCAAGCTCCAGGAACCCAAGCCTCGAAGATCCCAAGCCAAGCTCCAGGAAGCCAAGCCTAGCACCAGGAACCCTAGTCTCAAAGATCCCAAGCCAAGCTCCAGGAACTCAAGCCTCGAATATCCCAAGCACAGCTCCAAGAAACCAAGCCTCGAAGATCCCAAGCCAAGCTCCACAAACCCAAGCCTCGAAGATCCCAAGCCAAGCACCAGGAACCCAAGCCTCGAATATCCCAAGCCAAGCTCCATGAACCCAAGCCTCGAAGATCCCAAGCCAAGCTCCAGGATCCCAAGCCTCAAAGATCCCAAGCCAAGTTCCAGGAACCCAAGTCTCGAAGATCCCAAGGCAAGCTCCAGGAACCCAAGCCTCGAAGATTCCAAGCCAAGCTCCAGGAACCCAAACCTTGAAGATCCCAAGCCAAGCTCCAGGAACCCAAGTCTCAAAGATCCCAAGCCAAGCTCCAGGAACTCAAGCCTCGAATATCCCAAGCCCAGCTCCAAGAACCCAAGCCTCGAAGATCCCAAGCCAAGCTCCAGGAACCCAAGCTTTGACGGTCCCCAGCCATGCTCCAGGAACCCAAGTCTCAAAGATCCCAAGCCAAGCTCCAGGAACTCAAGCCTCGAATATCGCAAGCCCAGCTCCAAGAACCCAAGCCTCGAAGATTGCAAGCCAAGCTCCACAAACCCAAGCCTCGAAGATCCCAAGCCAAGCTCCAGGAGCCCAAGCCTCGAATATCCCAAGCCAAGCTCCATGAACACAAGCCTCGAAGATCCCAAGCCAAGCTCCAGGAAGCCAAGATTCAAAGATCCCAAGCCAAGTTCCAGGAACCCATGTCTCGAAGATCCCAAGGGAATTTCCAGGAACCCAAGCCTCGAAGATCCCAAGCCAAGCTCCAGGAACCCAAACCATGAAGATCCCAAGCCAAGCTCCAGGAACCCAAGCCTGGAAGAACCCAAGCCTCAAAGATCCCAAGCCAAGCTCCAGCAACCCAAGCCTCGAAGATCCCAAGCCAAGCTCCAGGAAACCAAGCCTTGACGGTACCAAGCCAAGCTCCAGGAACCCAAGTCTCAAAGATCCGAAACCAAGCTCCAGGAACCCAAGCCTGGAAGAACCCAAGTCTCAAAGATCCCAAGCCAAGCTCCAGGAACCCAGGCCTCGGAGATCCCAAGCCAAGCTCCAGGAACCCAAGCTTTGACGGTCCCCAGCCAAGCTCCAGGAACCCAAGTCTCAAAGATCCCAAGCCAAGCTCCAGGAACTGAAGCCTCGAATATATCATGCACAGCTCCAAGAACCCAAGCCTCGAAGATCCCAAGCCAAGCTCCACAAACCCAAGCCTCGAATATCCCAAGCCAAGCTCCATGAACCCAAGCCTCGAAGATCCCAAGCCAAGCTCCAGGAACCCAAGCCTCGAAGATCCCAAGCCAAGCTCCAGGAACCCAAACCTTGAAGATCCCAAGCCAAGCTCCAGGAACCCAAGTCTCAAAGATCCCAAGCCAAGCTCCAGGAACTCAAGCCTCGAATATCCCAAGCCCAGCTCCAAGAACCCAAGCCTCGAAGATCCCAAGCCAAGCTCCACAAACCCAAGCCTCGATGATCCCAAGCCAAGCTCCAGGAACCCAAGCCTTGAATATCCCAAGCCAAGCTCCATGAACCCAAGCCTCGAAGATCCCAAGCCAAGCTCCAGGATCCCAAGCCTCAAAGATCCCAAGCCAAGCTCCAGAAACCCAAGCCTCAAAGATCCCAAGCCAAGTTCCAGGAACACAAGTCTCGAAGATCGCAAGCCAAGGTCCAGGAACCCAAGCCTCGAAGATCCCAGGCCAAACTCCAGGAACCCAAGCCTTGACGGTCCCAAGCCAAGCTCCCGGAACCCAAGCCTCGAAGGTCCCAAGCCAAGCTCCACGAACCCAAGCCTCGAACATCCCAAGCAAAGCTCCAGGATCCCATGCCTCGAAGATCCCAAGCCAAGCTCCCGGAAGCCAAGCCTCGAAGATCCCAAGCCAAGCTCTAGGAACCCAAAACTTGAAGATCCCAAGCCAAGCTCCAGGAACCTAAGCCTGGAAGAACCAAAGCCTCATAGATTCCAAGCCAAGCTCCAGGATCCCAAGCCTTGACGGTCCCAAGCCAAGCTCCAGGATCCCAGGTCTCAAAGATCTCAAGCCAAGCTCCAGGAACTCAAGCCTCGAAGATCCCAAGCCAAGCTCCAAGAACCCAAGCCTCGAAGATCCCAAGCCAAGCTCCACAAAACCAAGCCTCGAAGATCCCAAGCCAAACTCCAGGATCCCAAGCCAAGCTCCAGGAACCCAAGCCTCGAAGTTCCCAAGCCAAGCTCCAGGAACTCAAGCCTCGAAGATCCCAAGCCAAGCTCCAAGAACCCAAGCCTCGAAGGTCCCAAGCCAAGCTCCACGAACCCAAGCCTCGAACATCCCAAGCAAAGCTCCAGGATCCCATGCCTCGAAGATCCCAAGCCAAGCTCCCGGAACCCAAGCCTCGAAGGTCCCAAGCCAAGCTCCACGAACCCAAGCCTCGAACATCCCAAGCAAAGCTCCAGGATCCCATGCCTCGAAGATCCCAAGCCAAGCTCCCGGAAGCCAAGCCTCGAAGATCCCAAGCCAAGCTCTAGGAACCCAAAACTTGAAGATCCCAAGCCAAGCTCCAGGAACCTAAGCCTGGAAGAACCAAAGCCTCATAGATTCCAAGCCAAGCTCCAGGATCCCAAGCCTTGACGGTCCCAAGCCAAGCTCCAGGATCCCAGGTCTCAAAGATCTCAAGCCAAGCTCCAGGAACTCAAGCCTCGAAGATCCCAAGCCAAGCTCCAAGAACCCAAGCCTCGAAGATCCCAAGCCAAGCTCCACAAAACCAAGCCTCGAAGATCCCAAGCCAAACTCCAGGATCCCAAGCCAAGCTCCAGGAACCCAAGCCTCGAAGTTCCCAAGCCAAGCTCCAGGAACTCAAGCCTCGAAGATCCCAAGCCAAGCTCCAAGAACCCAAGCCTCGAAGATCCCAAGCCAAGCTCCACAAAACCAAACCTGGAAGAACCCAAGCCTCAAAGAACCCAAGCCAAGCTCCAGGAACCCAAGTCTCGAAGATCCCAAGCATGCTCCAGGAACCCAAGCCTCGAAGATCCCAAGCCAAGCTCCATGAACCCAAACCTTGAAGATCCCAAGCCAAGCTCCAGGAACCCAGGTGTCAAAGATCTCAAGCCAAGCTCCAGGAACTCAAGCCTCGAAGATCCCAAGCCAAGCTCCAAGAGCCCAAGCCTCGAAGATCCCAAGCCAAGTTCCACAAAACCAAGCCTCGAAGATCCCAAGCCAAACTCCAGGATCCCAAGCCAAGCTCCAGGAACCCAAGCCTCGAAGATCCCAAGCCAAGCTCCAGGAACTCAAGACTCGAAGATCCCAAGCCAAGCTCCAAGAACCCAAGCCTCGAAGATCCCAAGCCAAGCTCCACAAAACCAAACCTGGAAGAACTCAAGCCTCAAAGATCCCAAGCCAAGCTCCAGGAACCCAAGTCTCGAAGATCCCAAGCAAGCTCCAGGAACCCAAGCCTCGAAGATCCCAAGCCAAGCTCCAGGAACCTAAACCTTGAAGATCCCAAGCCAAGCTCCAGGAGCCCAAGCCTGGAAGAACCCAAGCCTCAAAGATCACAAGCCAAGCTCCAGGAACCCAAGCCTCGAAGATCCCAAGCCAAGCTCCAGGAAGCCAAGCCTAGCACCAGGAACCCTAGTCTCAAAGATCCCAAGCCAAGCTCCAGGAACTCAAGCCTCGAATATCCCAAGCACAGCTCCAAGAAACCAAGCCTCGAAGATCCCAAGCCAAGCTCCACAAACCCAAGCCTCGAAGATCCCAAGCCAAGCACCAGGAACCCAAGCCTCGAATATCCCAAGCCAAGCTCCATGAACCCAAGCCTCGAAGATCCCAAGCCAAGCTCCAGGATCCCAAGCCTCAAAGATCCCAAGCCAAGTTCCAGGAACCCAAGTCTCGAAGATCCCAAGGCAAGCTCCAGGAACCCAAGCCTCGAAGATTCCAAGCCAAGCTCCAGGAACCCAAACCTTGAAGATCCCAAGCCAAGCTCCAGGAACCCAAGTCTCAAAGATCCCAAGCCAAGCTCCAGGAACTCAAGCCTCGAATATCCCAAGCCCAGCTCCAAGAACCCAAGCCTCGAAGATCCCAAGCCAAGCTCCAGGAACCCAAGCTTTGACGGTCCCCAGCCATGCTCCAGGAACCCAAGTCTCAAAGATCCCAAGCCAAGCTCCAGGAACTCAAGCCTCGAATATCGCAAGCCCAGCTCCAAGAACCCAAGCCTCGAAGATTGCAAGCCAAGCTCCACAAACCCAAGCCTCGAAGATCCCAAGCCAAGCTCCAGGAGCCCAAGCCTCGAATATCCCAAGCCAAGCTCCATGAACACAAGCCTCGAAGATCCCAAGCCAAGCTCCAGGAAGCCAAGATTCAAAGATCCCAAGCCAAGTTCCAGGAACCCATGTCTCGAAGATCCCAAGGGAATTTCCAGGAACCCAAGCCTCGAAGATCCCAAGCCAAGCTCCAGGAACCCAAACCATGAAGATCCCAAGCCAAGCTCCAGGAACCCAAGCCTGGAAGAACCCAAGCCTCAAAGATCCCAAGCCAAGCTCCAGCAACCCAAGCCTCGAAGATCCCAAGCCAAGCTCCAGGAAACCAAGCCTTGACGGTCCCAAGCCAAGCTCCAGGAACCCAAGTCTCAAAGATACCCAGCCAAGCTCCAGGAACTCAAGCCTGGAAGAACCCCAGCCAAGCTCCAAGAACCCAAGCCTCGAAGATCCCAAGCCAAGGTCCAGGAACCCAAGCCTCGAAGATCACAAGCCAAGCTCCAGGAACCCAAGCCTCGAAGATCCCAAGCCAAGCTCCAGGAAACAAAGTATCGAAGATCCCAAGGCAAGCTCCAGGAACCCAAGCCTCGAAGATCCCAAGCCAAGCTCCAGGAACCCAAGTCTCAAAGATCCCAAACCAAGCTCCAGGAACCCAAGCCTTGAAGAACCCAAGCCTCAAAGATCCCAAGCCAAGCTCCAGGAACCCAGGCCTCGGAGATCCCAAGACAAGCTCCAGGAACCCAGGCTTTGACGGTCCCCAGCCAAGCTCCAGGAACCCAAGTCTCAAAGATCCCAAGCCAAGCTCCAGGAACTCAAGCCTCGAATATCCCAAGCACAGCTCCAAGAACCCAAGCCTCGAAGATCCCAAGCCAAGCTCCACAAACCCAAGCCTCGAAGATCCCAAGCCAAGCACCAGGAACCCAAGCCTCGAATATCCCAAGCCAAGTTCCATGAACCCAAGCCTCGAAGATCCCCAGCCAAGCTCCAGGATCCCAAGCCTCAAAGATCCCAAGCCAAGCTCCAGGAACATAAGCCTCAAAGATCCCAAGCCAAGTTCCAGGAACCCAAGTCTCGAAGATCACAAGGCAAGCTCCAGGAACCCAAGCCTCGAAGATCCCAAGCCAAGCTCCAGGAACCCAAACCTTGAAGATCCCAAGCCAAGCTCCAGGAACCCAAGTCTCAAAGATCCCAAGCCAATCTCCAGGAACTCAAGCCTCGAATATCCCAAGCCCAGCTCCAAGAACCCAAGCCTCGAAGATCCCAAGCCAAGCTCCACAAACCCAAGCCTCGAAGATCCCAAGCCAAGCTCCAGGAACCCAAGCCTTGAATATCCCAAGCCAAGCTCCATGAACCCAAGTCTCGAAGATCCCAAGCCAAGCTCCAGGATCCCAAGCCTCAAAGATCCCAAGCCAAGCTCCAGGAACCCAAGCCTCAAAGATCCCAAGCCAAGTTCCAGGAACCCAAGCCTCGAAGATCCCATGCCAAGCTCCAGGAACCCAAGCCTTGACGGTCCCAAGCCAAGCTCCAGGAACCCAAGCCTCGAAGATCCCAAGCCAAGCTCCACGAACCCAAGCCTCGAACATCCCAAGCAAAGCTCCAGGATCTCATGCCTCGAAGATCCCAAGCCAAGCTCCCGGAAGCCAAGCCTCGAAGATCCCAAGCCAAGCTCTAGAAACCCAAACCTTGAAGATCCCAAGCCAAGCTCCAGGAACCTAAGCCTGGAAGAACCAAAGCCTCAAAGATTCCAAGCCAAGCTCCAGGATCCCAAGCCTTGACGGTCCCAAGCCAAGCTCCAGGAACCCAGGTCTCAGAGATCTCAAGCCAAGCTCCAGGAACTCAAGCCTCGAAGATCCCAAGCCAAGCTCCAAGAACCCAAGCCTCGAAGATCCCAAGCTAAGCTCCACAAAACCAAGTCTCGAAGATCCCAAGCCAAACTCCAGGATCCCAAGCAAAGCTCCAGGAACCCAAGCCTCGACGTTCCCAAGCCAAGCTCCAGGAACTCAAGCCTCGAAGATCCCAAGCCAAGCTCCAAGAACCCAAGCTCGAAGGTCCCAAGCCAAGCTCCACAAAACCAAACCTGGAAGAACCCAAGCCTAAAAGATCCCAAGCCAAGCTCCAGGAACCCAAGTCTCGAAGATCCCAAGCAAGCTCCAGGAACCCAAGCCTCGAAGATCCCAAGCCAAGCTCCAGGAACCCAAACCTTGAAGATCCCAACCAAGCTCCAGGAGCCCAAGCCTGGAAGTACTCAAGCCACAAAGATCACAAGCCAAGCTCCAGGATCCCAAGCCTCGAAGATCACAATCCAAGCTCCAGGAAGCCAAGCCTTGACGGTCCCAAGCCAAGCTCCAGGAACCCAAGTCTCAAAGATCCCCAGCCAAGCTCCCGGAACTCAAGCCTCGAAGATCCCCAGCCAAGCTCCAAGAACCCAAGCCTCGAAGATCTCAAGCCAAGCTACTCAAACCCAAGCGTCGAAGATCCCAAGGCAAGCTCCAGGAACCCAAGCCTCGAATATCCCAAGCCAAGCTCCACGAGCCGAAGCCTCGAAGATCCCAAGCCAAGCTCCAGGAACCCAACCCTCGTAGATCCAAAGCCAAGCTCCAGGAACCTAGGCCTCGGAGATCCCAAGCCAAGCTCCAGGAACCCAAGCTTTGACGGTCCCCAGCCAAGCTCCAGGAACCCAAGTCTCAAAGATCCCAAGCCAAGCTCCAGGAACTCAAGCCTCGAATATCCCAAACCCAGCTCCAAGAACCCAAGCCTCGAAGATCCCAAGCCAAGCTCCACAAACCCAAGCCTCGAAGATCCCAAGCCAAGCTCCATGAACCCAAGCCTCGAAGATCAAAAGCCAAGCTCCAGGATCCCAAGCCTCAAAGATCCCAAGCCAAGCTCCAGGAAGCCAAACCTCAAAGATCCCAAGCCAAGTTCCAGGAACCCAAGTCTCGAAGATCCCAAGGGAAGCTCCAGGAACCCAAGCCTCGAAGATCCCAAGCCAAGCTCCAGGAACCCAAACCATGAAGATCCCAAGCCAAGCTCCAGGAACCCAAGCCTGGAAGAACCCAAGCCTCAAAGATCCCAAGCCAAGCTCCAGGAACCCAAGCCTCGAAGATCCCAAGCCAAGCTCCAGGAAACCAAGCCTTGACGGTCCCAAGCCAAGCTCCAGGAACCCAAGTCTCAAAGATCCCCAGCCAAGCTCCAGGTACTCAAGCCTGGAAGATCCCCAGCCAAGCTCCAAGAACCCAAGCCTCGAAGATCCCAAGCCAAGCTCCAGGAACCCAAGCCTCGAAGATCCCAAGCCAAGCTCCAGGAAACAAAGTATCGAAGATCCCAAGGCAAGCTCCAGGAACCCAAGCCTCGAAGATCCCAAGCCAAGCTCCGTGAACCCAAGCCTTGACGGTACCAAGCCAAGCTCCAGGAACCCAAGTCTCAAAGATCCCAAACCAAGCTCCAGGAACCCAAGCCTGGAAAAACCCAAGCCTCAAAGATCCTAAGCCAAGCTCCAGGAACCCAGGCCTCGAAGATCCCAAGCCAAGCTCTAGAAACCCAAACCTTGAAGATCCCAAGCCAAGCTCCAGGAACCTAAGCCTGGAAGAACCAAAGCCTCAAAGATTCCAAGCCAAGCTCCAGGATCCCAAGCCTTGACGGTCCCAAGCCAAGCTCCAGGAACCCAGGTCTCAGAGATCTCAAGCCAAGCTCCAGGAACTCAAGCCTCGAAGATCCCAAGCCAAGCTCCAAGAACCCAAGCCTCGAAGATCCCAAGCTAAGCTCCACAAAACCAAGTCTCGAAGATCCCAAGCCAAACTCCAGGATGCCAAGCAAAGCTCCAGGAACCCAAGCCTCGACGTTCCCAAGCCAAGCTCCAGGAACTCAAGCCTCGAAGATCCAGGAAACCAAGTCTCGAAGATCCCAAGGCAAGCTCCAGGAATCCAAGCCTCGAATATCCCAAGCAAAGCTCCACGAACCAAGCCTCGTAGATCCCAAGCCAAGCTCCAGGATCCCAAGCCAAGTTTTGGAACCCAAGCCTCGAAAATCCCAGGCCAAGATCCAGGAACCCAAACCTTGAAGATCCCAAGCCAAGCTCCAGGAACCGAAGCCTGGAAGAACCCAAGCCTCAAAGATCCCAAGGCAAGCTCCAGGAACCCAAGCCTCGAAGATACCAAGCAAAGCTCCAGGAACCAAGCCTTGACGGTCCCAAGGCAAGCTCCAGGAACCCAAGTCTCAAAGATCCCCAGCCAAGCTCCCGGAACTCAAGCCTCGAAGATCCCCAGCCAAGCTCCAAGAACCCAAGCCTCGAAGATCTCAAGCCAAGCTACTCAAACCGAAGCGTCGAAGATCCCAAGGCAAGCTCCAGGAACCCAAGCCTCGAATATCCCAAGCCAAGCTCCACGAGCCGAAGCCTCGAAGATCCCAAGCCAAGCTCCAGGAACCCAACCCTCGTAGATCCCAAGCTAAGCTCCAGGAACGCAAGCCTCGAAGATCCCAAGCCAAACTCTAGGATCCCAAGCCTCGAAGATTCCAGGCCAAGCTCCAGGAACCCAATCCTCGATGATCCCAAGCCAAGCTCCAGGAACCCAACCCTCGTAGATCCCAAGCTAAGCTCCAGGAACGCAAGCCTCGAAGATCTCAAGCCAAACTCCAGGATCCCAAGCCAAACTCCAGGAACCCAAGCCTCGAAGATCCCAGGCCAAGCTCCAGGATCCCAAGCCTCGAAGATTCCAAGCCAAGCTCCAGGAACCCAAGCCTCGAAGATCCCAAGCTAAGCTCCAGGAACGCAAGCCTCGAAGATCCCAAGCCAAGTTGCAGGATCCCAAGCCAGGCTCCAGAAAACCAAGCCTCGAAGATCCCAAGGCAAGCTTCAGGAACCCAAGCATCGAAGATTCCAAGCCAAGGTCCAGGAACCCAAGCCTCGAAGATCCCAAGCCAAGGTCCAGGAACCCAAGCCTCGAAGATCACTAGCCAAGCTCCAGGAACCCAAGCCTCGAAGATCCCAAGCCAAGCTCCAGGAACCCAAGCTTCGAAGATCCCAAGCCAAGCTCCAGGAACCCAAGTATCGAAGATCCCAAGGCAAGCTCCAGGAAACCAAGCCTCGAAGATCCCAAGCCAAGCTCCATGAACCCAAGCCTTGACGGTACCAACCAAGCTCCAGGAACCCAAGTCTCAAAGATCCCAAACCAAGCTCCAGGAACCCAAGCCTGGAAGAACCCAAGCCTCAAAGATCCCAAGCCAAGCTCCAGGAACCTAGGCCTCGGAGATCCCAAGCCAAGCTCCAGGAACCCAAGCTTTGACGGTCCCCAGCCAAGCTCCAGGAACCCAAGTCTCAAAGATCCCAAGCCAAGCTCCAGGAACTCAAGCCTCGAATATCCCAAACCCAGCTCCAAGAACCCAAGCCTCGAAGATCCCAAGCCAAGCTCCACAAACCCAAGCCTCGAAGATCCCAAGCCAAGCTCCATGAACCCAAGCCTCGAAGATCAAAAGCCAAGCTCCAGGATCCCAAGCCTCAAAGATCCCAAGCCAAGCTCCAGGAAGCCAAGCCTCAAAGATCCCAAGCCAAGTTCCAGGAACCCAAGTCTCGAAGATCCCAAGGGAAGCTCCAGGAACCCAAGCCTCGAAGATCCAAGCCAAGCTCCAGGAACCCAAACCATGAAGATCCCAAGCCAAGCTCAGGAACCCAAGCCTGGAGGAACCCAAGCCTCAAAGATCCCAAGCCAAGCTCCAGGAACCCAAGCCTCTAAGATCCCAAGCCAAGCTCCAGGAAACCAAGCCTTGACGGTCCCAAGCCAAGCTCCAGGAACCCAAGTCTCAAAGATCCCCAGCCAAGCTCCAGGTACTCAAGCCTGGAAGATCCCCAGCCAAGCTCCAAGAACCCAAGCCTCGAAGATCCCAAGCCAAGCTCCAGGAACCCAAGCTTCGAAGATCCCAAGCCAAGCTCCAGGAACCCAAGCCTCGAAGATCCCAAGCCAAGCTCCAGGAAACAAAGTATCGAAGATCCCAAGGCAAGCTCCAGGAACCCAAGCCTCGAAGATCCCAAGCCAAGCTCCGTGAACCCAAGCCTTGACGGTACCAAGCCAAGCTCCAGGAACCCAAGTCTCAAAGATCCCAGACCAAGCTCCAGGAACCCAAGCCTGGAAAAACCCAAGCCTCAAAGATCCTAAGCCAAGCTCCAGGAACCCAGGCCTCGGAGATCCCAAGCCAAGCTCCAGGAACCCAAGCTTTGACGGTCCCCAGCCAAGCTCCAGGAACCCAAGTCTCAAAGATCCCAAGCCAAGCTCCAGGAACTCAAGCCTCGAATATCCCAAGCACAGCTCCAAGAAACCAAGCCTCGAAGATCCCAAGCCAAGCTCCACAAACCCAAGCCTCGAAGATCCCAAGCCAAGCACCAGGAACCCTAGCCTCGAATATCCCAAGCCAAGCTCCATGAACCCGAGCCTCGAAGATCCCAAGCCAAGCTCCAGGATCCCAAGCCTCAAAGATCCCAAGCCAAGCTCCAGGAACCCAAGCCTCAAAGATCCCAAGCCAAGTTCCAGGAACCCAAGTCTCGAAGATCCCAAGGCAAGCTCCAGGAACCCAAGCCTCGAAGATCCCAAGCCAAGCTCCAGGATCCAAGCCTCAAAGATCCCAAGCCAAGTTCCAGGAACACAAGTCTCGAAGATCGCAAGCCAAGGGCAAGGAACCCAAGCCTCGAAGATCCCAGGCCAAGCTCCAGGAACCCAAGCCTTGACGGTCCCAAGCCAAGCTCCAGGAACCCAAGCCTCGAAGATCCCAAGCCAAGCTCCAGGAACCCAAACCTGGAAGATCCAAGCCAAGCTCCAGGAACCCAAGCCTGGAAGAACCCAAGCCTCAAAGATCCCAAGCCAAGCTCCAGGAACCCAAGCCTGGAAGAACCCAAGCCTCGAAGATCCCAAGCCAAGCTCCAGGATCCCAAGCCTCAAAGATCACAAGCCAAGCTCCAGGAACCCAAGCCTCAAAGATCCCAAGCCAAGTTCCAGGAACCCAAGTCTCGAAGATCCCAAGGCAAGCTCCAGAAACCAAGCCTTTGACCGGTCCCAAGCCAAGCTCCAGGAACCCAAGTCTCAAAGATCCCCAGCCAAGCTCCAGGAACTCAAGCCTGGAAGATC
The DNA here is from genome assembly GCF_030028105.1 of Mobula birostris. Taxonomy (NCBI): domain Eukaryota; kingdom Metazoa; phylum Chordata; class Chondrichthyes; order Myliobatiformes; family Myliobatidae; genus Mobula; species Mobula birostris. The sequence goes on from NW_027278501.1 coordinate 171,817, forward strand.
CCCAGCCAAGCTCCAAGAACCCAAGCCTCGAAGATCCCAAGCCAAGGTCCAGGAACCCAAGCCTCGAAGATCACAAGCCAAGCTCCAGGAACCCAAGCCTCGAAGATCCCAAGCCAAGCTCCAGGAACCCAAGCCTCGAAGATCCCAAGCCAAGCTCCAGGAAGCCAAGTATCGAAGATCCCAAGGCAAGCTCCAGGAACCCAAGCCTCGAAGATCCCAAGCCAAGCTCCATTAACCCAAGCCTTGACGGTACCAAACCAAGCTCCAGGAACCCAAGTCTCAAAGATCCCAAAACCAAGCTCCAGGAACCCAAGCCTGGAAGAACCCAAGCCTCAAAGATCCCAAGCCAAGCTCCAGGAACCCAGGCCTCGGAGATGCCCAGCCAAGCTCCAGGAACCCAAGCTTTGACGGTCCCCAGCCAAGCTCCAGGAACCCAAGTCTCAAAGATCCCAAGCCAAGCTCCAGGAACTCAAGCCACGAATATCCCAAGCACAGCTCCAAGAAACCAAGCCTCGAAGATCCCAAGCCAAGCTCCACAAACCCAAGCCTCGAAGATCCCAAGCCAAGCACCAGGAACCCAAGCCTCGAATATCCCAAGCCAAGCTCCATGAACCCAAGCCTCGAAGATCCAAGCCAAGCTCCAGGATCCCAAGCCTCAAAGATCACAAGCCAAGCTCCAGGAACCCAAGCCTCAAAGATCCCAAGCCAAGTTCCAGGAACCCAAGTCTCGAAGATCCAAGGCAAGCTCCAGGAAACCAAGCCTTGACGGTCCCAAGCCAAGATCCAGGAACCCAAGTCTCAAAGATCCCCAGCCAAGCTCCAGGAACTCAAGCCTGGAAGATCCCCAGCCAAGCTCCAAGAACCCAAGCCTCGAAGATCCCAAGCCAAGGTCCAGGAACCCAAGCCTCGAAGACCACAAGCCAAGCTCCAGGAACCCAAGCCTCGAAGATCCCAAGCCAAGCTCCAGGAACCCAAGCCTCGAAGATCCCAAGCCAAGCTCCAGGAACCCAAGTATCGAAGATCCCAAGGCAAGCTCCAGGAACCCAAGCCTCGAAGATCCCAAGCCAAGCTCCATGAACCCAAGCCTTGACGGTACCAAGCCAAGCTCCAGGAACCCAAGTCTCAAAGATCCCAAACCAAGCTCCAGGAACCCAAGCCTGGAAGAACCCAAGCCTCAAAGATCCCAAGCCAAGCTCCAGGAACCCAGGCCTCGGAGATCCAAGCCAAGCTCCAGGAACCCAAGCTTTGACGGTCCCCAGCCAAGCTCCAGGAACTCAAGCCTCGAATATCCCAAGCACAGCTCCAAGAAACCAAGCCTCGAAGATCCCAAGCTAAGCTCCACAAACCCAAGCCTCGAAGATCCCAAGCCAAGCACCAGGAACCCAAGCCTCGAATATCCCAAGCCAAGCTCCATGAACCCAAGCCTCGAAGATCCCAAGCCAAGCTCCAGGATCCCAAGCCTCAAAGATCCCAAGCCAAGCTCCAGGAACCCAAGCCTCAAAGATCCCAAGCCAAGTTCCAGGAACCCAAGTCTCGAAGATCCCAAGGCAAGCTCCAGGAACCCAAGCCTCTAAGATCCCAAGCCAAGCTCCAGGAACCCAAACCTTGAAGATCCCAAGCCAAGCTCCAGGAACCCAAGTCTCAAAGATCCGAAGGCAAGCTCCAGGAACACAAGCCTCGAATATCCCAAGCCCAGCTCCAAGAACCCAAGCCTCTAAGATCCCAAGCAAAGCTCCAGGAACCCAAACCTTGAAGATCCCAAGCCAAGCTCCATGAACCCAAGCCTCGAAGATCCCAAGCCAAGCTCCAGAATCCCAAGCCTCAAAGATCCCAAGCCAAGCTCCAGGAACCCAAGCCTCAAAGATCCCAAGCCAAGTTCCAGGAACACAAGTCTCGAAGATCGCAAGCCAAGGGCAAGGAACCCACCCCTCGAAGATCACAGGCCAAGCTCCAGGAACCCAAGCCTTGACGGTCCCAAGCCAAGCTCCAGGAACACAAGCCTCGAAGATCCCAAGCCAAGCTCCACGAAGCCTAGCCTCGAACATCCAAGCAAAGCTAAAGGATCCCATGCCTCGAAGATCCCAAGCCAAGCTCCCGGAAGCCAAGCCTCGAAGATCCCAAGCCAAGCTCTAGGAACCTAAACCTTGAAGATCCCAAGCAAAGCTCCAGGAACCTAAGCCTGGAAGAACCAAAGCCTCAAAGATTACAAGCCAAGCTCCAGGATCCCAAGCCTTGACGGTCCCAAGCCAAGCTCCAGGAACCCAGGTCTCAAAGATCTCAAGCCAAGCTCCAGGAACTCAAGCCTCGAAGATCCCAAGCCAAGCTCCAAGAACCCAAGCCTCGAAGATCCCAAGCCAAGCTCCACAAAACCAAGCCTCGAAGATCCCAAGGCAAACTCCAGGATCCCAAGCCAAGCTCCCGGAACCCAAGCCTCGAAGTTCCCAAGCCAAGCTCCAGAACTCAAGCCTCGAAGATCCCAAGCCAAGCTCCAAGAACCCAAGCCTCGAAGATCCCAAGCCAAGCTCCACAAAATCAAACATGGAAGAACCCAAGCCTCAAAGATCCCAAGCCAAGCTCCAGGAACCCAAGTCTCGAAGATCCCAAGGCAAGCTCCAGGAACCCAAGCCTCGAAGATCCAAAGCCAAGCTCCAGGAACCCAAACCTTGAGAGATCCCAAGCCAAGCTCCAGGAGCCCAAGCCTGGAAGAACCCAAGCCTCAAAGATCACAAGCCAAGCTCCAGGAACCCAGGCCTCGAAGATCCCAAGCCAAGCTCCAGGAAGCCAAGCCTTGACGGTCCCAAGCCAAGCTCCAGGAACCCAAGTCTCAAAGATCCCAGCCATGCTCCAGGAACTCAAGCCTCGAAGATCCCCAGCCAAGCTCCAAGAACCCAAGCCTCGAAGATCCCAAGCCAAGCTCCTCAAACCCAAGCCTCGAAGATCCCAAGGCAAACTCCAGGAACCCAAGCCTCGAATATCCCAAGCCAAGCTCCACGAGCCGAAGCCTCGAAGATCCCAAGCCAAGCTCCAGGAACCCAACCCTTGTAGATCCCAAGCTAAGCTCCAGGAACGCAAGCCTCAAAGATCCCAAGCCAAGCTCCAGGAACCCAAGCCTCGAAGATCCCAAGCCAAGCTCCAGGAACCCAAGCCTCGAAGATCCCAAGCCAAGCTCCAGGAACCCAAGCCTGGAAGAACCCAAGCCTCAACGATCCCAAGCCATGCTCCAGGAACCCAAGCTTCGAAGATTCGAAGCCAAGCTCCAGGAACCCAAGCCTTGACGGTCCCAAGCCAAGCTCCAGGAACTCAAGCCTCAAAGCTCCCAAGCCAAGCTCCACGAACCCAAGCCTCGAAGATCCCAAGCCAAACTCCAGGATCCCAAGCCTCGAAGATCCCAAGCCAAGCTCCAGGAACCCAAGCCTGGAAGATCCCGAACCAAGCTCCAGGAACCCAAACCTTGAAGATCCCAAGCCAAGCTCTAGGAACCGAAGCCTGGAAGAATCCAAGCCTCAAAGATCCCAAGCCAAGCTCCGGGAACCCAAGCCTCGAAGATCCCAAGCCAAGCTCCACGAACCCAAGCCTCGAACATCCCAAGCAAAGCTAAAGGATCCCATGCCTCGAAGATCCCAAGCCAAGCTCCCGGAAGCCAAGCATCGAAGATCCCAAGCCAAGCTCTAGGAACCTAAACCTTGAAGATCCCAAGCCAAGCTCCAGGAACCTAAGCCTGGAAGAACCAAAGCCTCAAAGATTACAAGCCAAGCTCCAGGATCCAAGCCTTGACGGTCCCAAGCCAAGCTCCAGGAACCCAGGTCTCAAAGATCTCAAGCCAAGCTCCAGGAACTCAAGCCTCGAAGATCCCAAGCCAAGCTCCAAGAACCCAAGCCTCGAAGATCCCAAGCCAAGCTCCACAAAACCAAGCCTCGAAGATCCCAAGCCAAACTCCAGGATCCCAAGCCAAGCTCCCGGAACCCAAGCCTCGAAGTTCCCAAGCCAAGCTCCAGGAACTCAAGCCTCGAAGATCCCAAGCCAAGCTCCAAGATCCCAAGCCTCGAAGATCCCAAGCCAAGCTCCACAAAACCAAACCTGGAAGAACCCAAGCCTCAAAGATCCCAAGCCAAGCTCCAGGAACCCAAGTCTCGAAGATCCCAAGGCAAGCTCCAGGAACCCAAGCCTCGAAGATCCCAAGCCAAGCTCCAGGAACCCAAACCTTGAAGATCCCAAGCCAAGCTCCATGAGCCCAAGCCTGGAAGAACCCAAGCCTCAAAGATCACAAGCCAAGCTCCAGGAACCCAGGCCTCGAAGATCCCAAGCCAAGCTCCAGGAAGCCAAGCCTGACGGTCCCAAGCCAAGCTCCAGGAACCCAAGTCTCAAAGATCCCCAGCCATGCTCCAGGAACTCAAGCCCCGAAGATCCCCAGCCAAGCTGCTCAAACCCAAGCCTCGAAGATCCCAAGGCAAACTCCAGGAACCCAAGCCTCGAATATCCCAAGCCAAGCTCCACGAGCCGAAGCCTCGAAGATCCCAAGAAAAGCTCCAGGAACCCAACCCTCGTGGATCCCAAGCTAAGCTCCAGGAACGCAAGCCTCGAAGATCCCAAGCCAAACTCCAGGATCCCAAGCCTCGAAGATTCCAGGCCAAGCTCCAGGAACCCAAGCCTCGAAGATCCCAAGCCAAGCACCAGGAACCCAACCCTCGTAGATCCCAAGCTAAGCTCCAGGAACGCAAGCCTCGAAGATCCAGGCCAAGCTCCAGGAACCCAAGCGTCGAAGATCCCAAGCCAAGCTCCAGGAACCCAAGCCTCAAAGATACCAAGCTAAGCTCCAGGAACGCAAGCCTCGAAGATCCCAAGCCAAGTTGCAGGATCCCAAGCCAGGCTCCAGGAAACCAAGCCTCGAAGATCCCAAGCCAAGTTCCAGGAACCCAAGACTCGAAGATCACTAGCCAAGCTCCAGGAACCCAAGCCTCGAAGATCCCAAGCCAAGCTCCAGGAACCCAACCCTCGAAGATCCCAAGCCAAGCTCCATGAACCCAAGCCTTGACGGTACCAACCAAGCTCCAGGAACCCAAGTCTCAAAGATCCCAAACCAAGCTCCAGGAACCCAAGCCTGGAAGAACCCAAGCCTCAAAGATCCCAAGCCAAGCTCCAGGACCCCAGGCCTCGGAGATCCCAAGCCAAGCTCCAGGAACCCAAGCCTCGAATATCCCAAGCCCAGCTCCAAGAACCCAAGCCTCGAAGATCCCAAGCCAAGCTCCACAAACCAAAGCCTCGAAGATCCCAAGCCAAGCTCCAGGAACCCAAGCCTCGAATATCCCAAGCCAAGCTCCATGAACCCAAGCCTCGAAGATCCCAAGCCAAGCTCCAGGATCCCAAGCCTCAAAGATCCCAAGCCAAGCTCCAGGAAGCCAAGCCTCAAAGATCCCAAGCCAAGTTCCAGGAACCCAAGTCTCGAAGATCCCAAGGAAGCTCCAGGAACCCAAGCCTCGAAGATCCCAAGCCAAGCTCCAGGAACCCAAACCATGAAGATCCCAAGCCAAGCTCCAGGAACCCAAGCCTGGAAGAACCCAAGCCTCAAAGATCCCAGGCCAAGCTCCAGGAACCCAAGCCTCGAAGATCCCAAGCCAAGCTCCAGGAAACCAAGCCTTGACGGTCCCAAGCCAAGCTCCAGGAACCCAAGTCTCAAAGATCCCCAGCCAAGCTCCAGGAACTCAAGCCTCGAATATCCCAAGCACAGCTCCATGAACCCAAGCTTCGAAGATCCCAAGCCAAGCTCCAGGATCCCAAGCCTCAAAGATCCCAAGCCAAGCTCCAGGAACCCAAGCCTCAAAGATCCCAAGCCAAGTTCCAGGAACCCAAGTCTCGAAGATCCCAAGGCAAGCTCCAGGAAACCAAGCCTTGACGGTCCCAAGCCAAGCTCCAGGAACCCAAGTCTCAAAGATCCCCAGCCAAGCTCCAGGAACTCAAGCCTGGAAGATCCCCAACCAAGCTCCAAGAACCCAAGCCTCGAAGATCCCAAGCCAAGGTCCAGGAACCCAAGCCTCGAAGATCACAAGCCAAGCTCCAGGAACCCAAGCCTCGAAGATCCCAAGCCAAGCTCCAGGAACCCAAGCCTCGATGATCCCAAGCCAAGCTCCAGGAACCCAAGTATCGAAGATCCCAAGGCAAGCTCCAGGAACCCAAGCCTCGAATATCCCAAGCCCAGCTCCAAGAACCCAAGCCTCGAAGATCCCAAGCCAAGCTCCACAAACCAAAGCCTCGAAGATCCCAAGCCAAGCTCCAGGAACCCAAGCCTCGAATATCCCAAGCCAAGCTCCATGAACCCAAGCCTCGAAGATCCCAAGCCAAGCTCCAGGATCCCAAGCCTCAAAGATCCCAAGCCAAGCTCCAGGAAGCCAAGCCTCAAAGATCCCAAGCCAAGTTCCAGGAACCCAAGTCTCGAAGATCCCAAGGGAAGCTCCAGGAACCCAAGCCTCGAAGATCCCAAGCCAAGCTCCAGGAACCCAAACCATGAAGATCCCAAGCCAAGCTCCAGGAACCCAAGCCTGGAAGAACCCAAGCCTCGAATATCCCAAGCCAAGCTCCATGAACCCAAGCCTCGAAGATCCCAAGCCAAGCTCCCAGGATCCCAATCCTCAAAGATCCCAAGCCAAGCTCCAGGAACCCAAGCCTCAAAGATCCCAAGCCAAGTTCCAGGAACCTAAGTCTCGAAGATCCCAAGGCAAGCTCCAGGAAACCAAGCCTTGACGGTCCCAAGCCAAGCTCCAGGAACCCAAGTCTCAAAGATCCCCAGCCAAGCTCCAGGAACTCAAGCCTGGAAGATCCCCAGCCAAGCTCCAAGAATCCAAGCCTCGAAGATCCCAAGCCAAGGTCCAGGAACCCAAGCCTCGAAGATCACAAGCCAAGCTCCAGGAACCCAAGCCTCGAAGATCCCAAGCCAAGCTCCAGGAACACAAGCCTCGATGATCCCAAGCCAAGCTCCAGGAACCCAAGTATCGATGATCCCAAGGCAAGCTCCATGAACCCAAGCCTTGACGGTACCAAGCCAAGCTCCAGGAACCCAAGTCTCAAAGATCCCAAACCAAGCTCCAGGAACCCAAGCCTGGAAGAACCCAAGCCTCAAAGATCCCAAGCCAATCTCCAGGAACCCAGGCCTCGGAGATCCCAAGCCAAGCTCCAGGAACCCAAGCTTTGACGGTCCCCAGCCAAGCTCCAGGAACCCAAGTCTCAAAATCCCAAGCCAAGGTCCAGGAACTCAAGCCTCGAATATCCCAAGCCCAGCTCGAAGAACCCAAGCCTCGAAGATCCTAAGACAAGCTCCACAAACCCAAGCCTCGAAGATCCCAAGCCAAGCTCCAGGAACCCAAGCCTTGAATATCCCAAGCCAAGTTCCATGAACCCATGCCTCGAAGATCCCAAGCCAAGCTCCAGGATCCCAAGCCTCAAGGATCCCAAGCCAAGCTCCAGGAACACAAGCCTCAAAGATCCCAAGCCAAGTTCCAGGAACACAAGTCTCGAAGATCGCAAGCCAAGGGCAAGGAATCCAAGCCTCGAAGATCCCAGGCCAAGCTCCAGGAACCCAAGCCTTGACGGTCCCAAGCCAAGCTCCAGGAACCCAAGCCTCGAAGATCCCAAGCCAAGCTCCAGGAACCCAAACCATGAAGATCCGAAGCCAAGCTCCAGGAACCCAAGCCTGGAAGAACCCAAGCCTCGAAGATCCCAAGCCAAGGTCCAGGAACCCAAGCCTCGAAGATCACAAGCCAAGCTCCAGGAACCCAAGCCTCGAAGATCCCAAGCCAAGCTCCAGGAACCCAAGCCTCGAAGATCCCAAGCCAAGCTCCAGGAAGCCAAGTATCGAAGATCCGAAGGCAAGCTCCAGGAACCCAAGCCTCGAAGATCCCAAGCCAAGCTCCATTAACCCAAGCCTTGACGGTACCAAGCCAAGCTCCAGGAACCCAAGTCTAAAGATCCCAAACCAAGTTCCAGGAACCCAAGCCTGGAAGAACCCAAGCCTCAAAGATCCCAAGCCAAGCTCCAGGAACCCAGGCCTCGGAGATCCCAAGCCAAGCTCCAGGAACCCAAGCTTTGACGGTCTCCAGCCAAGCTCCAGGAACCCGAGTCTCAAAGATCCCAAGCCAAGCTCCAGGAACTCATGCCTCGAATATCCCAAGCACAGCTCCAAGAAACCAAGCCTCGAAGATCCCAAGCCAAGCTCCACAAACCCAAGCCTCGAAGATCCCAAGCCAAGCACCAGGAACCCAAGCCTCGAATATCCCAAGCCAAGCTCCATGAACCCAAGCCTCGAAGATCCCAAGCCAAGCTCCAGGATCCCAAGACTCAAAGATCCCAAGCCAAGCTCCAGGAACCCAAGCCTCAAAGATCCCAAGCCAAGTTCCAGGAACCGAAGTCTCGAAGATCCCAAGGCAAGCTCCAGGAAACCAAGCCTTGACGGTCCCAAGCCAAGCTCCAGGAACCCAAGTCTCAAAGATCCCCAGCCAAACTCCAGGAACTCAAGCCTGGAAGGTCCCCAGCCAAGCTCCAAGAACCCAAGCCTCGAATATCCCAAGCCAAGGTCCAGGAACCCAAGCCTCGAAGATCACAAGCCAAGCTCCAGGAACCCAAGCCTCGAAGATCCCAAGCCAAGCTCCAGGAACCCAAGCCTCGAAGATCCCAAGCCAAGCTCCAGGAACCCAAGTATCGAAAATCCCAAGGCAAGCTCCAGGATCCCAAGCCTCGAAGATCCCAAGCCAAGCACCATGAACCCAAGCCTTGACGGTACCAAGCCAAGCTCCAGGAACCCAAGTCTCAAAGATCCCAAACCAAGCTCCAGGAACCCAAGCCTGGAAGAACCCAAGCCTCAAAGATCCCAAGCCAAGCTCCAGGAACCCAGGCCTCGGAGATCCCAAGCCAAGCTCCAGGAACCCAAGCTTTTACGGTCCCCAGCCAAGCTCCAGGAACCCAAGTCTCAAAGATCCCAAGCCAAGCTCCAGGAACTCAAGCCTCGAATATCCCAAGCACAGCTCCAAGAAACCAAGTCTCGAAGATCCCAAGGCAAGCTCCAGGAACCCAAGCCTCGAAGATCCCAAGCCAAGCTCCAGGAACCCAAACCTTGAAGATCCCAAGCCAAGCTCCAGGAACCCAAGTCTCAAAGATCCCAAGACAAGCTCCAGGAACTCAAGCCTCGAATATCCCAAGCCCAGCTCCAAGAACCCAAGCCTCGAAGATCCGAAGCCTAGCTCCACAAACCCAAGCCTCGAAGATCCCAAGCCAAGCTCCAGGAACCCAAGCCTTGAATATCCCAAGCCAAGCTCCATGAACCCAAGCCTCGAAGATCCCAAGCCAAGCTCCAGGATCCCAAGCCTCAAAGATCCCAAGCCAAGCTCCAGGAACCCAAGCGTCAAAGATCCCAAGCCAAGTTCCAGGAACACAAGTCTCGAAGATCGCAAGCCAAGGGCAAGGAACCCAAGCCTCGAAGATCCCAAGCCAAGCTCCAGGAAGCCAAGTATCGAAGATCCGAAGGCAAGCTCCAGGAACCCAAGCCTCGAAGATCCCAAGCCAAGCTCCATTAACCCAAGCCTTGACGGTTCCAAGCCAAGCTCCAGGTACCCAAGTCTCAAAGATCCCAAACCAAGTTCCAGGAACCCAAGCCTGGAAGAACCCAAGCCTCAAAGATCCCAAGCCAAGCTCCAGGAACCCAGGCCTCGGAGATCCCAAGCCAAGCTCCAGGAACCCAAGCTTTGACGGTCTCCAGCCAAGCTCCAGGAACCCGAGTCTCAAAGATCCCAAGCCAAGCTCCAGGAACTCATGCCTCGAATATCCCAAGCACAGCTCCAAGAAACCAAGCCTCGAAGATCCCAAGCCAAGCTCCACAAACCCAAGCCTCGAAGATCCCAAGCCAAGCACCAGGAACCCAAGCCTCGAATATCCCAAGCCAAGCTCCATGAACCCAAGCCTCGAAGATCCCAAGCCAAGCTCCAGGATCCCAAGACTCAAAGATCCCAAGCCAAGCTCCAGGAACCCAAGCCTCAAAGATCCCAAGCCAAGTTCCAGGAACCGAAGTCTCGAAGATCCCAAGGCAAGCTCCAGGAAACCAAGCCTTGACGGTCCGAAGCCAAGCTCCAGGAACCCAAGTCTCAAAGATCCCCAGCCAAACTCCAGGAACTCAAGCCTGGAAGGTCCCCAGCCAAGCTCCAAGAACCCAAGCCTCGAATATCCCAAGCCAAGGTCCAGGAACCCAAGCCTCGAAGATCACAAGCCAAGCTCCAGGAACCCAAGCCTCGAAGATCCCAAGCCAAGCTCCAGGAACCCAAGCCTCGAAGATCCCAAGCCAAGCTCCAGGAACCCAAGTATCGAAAATCCCAAGGCAAGCTCCAGGATCCCAAGCCTCGAAGATCCCAAGCCAAGCACCATGAACCCAAGCCTTGACGGTACCAAGCCAAGCTCCAGGAACCCAAGTCTCAAAGATCCCAAACCAAGCTCCAGGAACCCAAGCCTGGAAGAACCCAAGCCTCAAAGATCCCAAGCCAAGCTCCAGGAACCCAGGCCTCGGAGATCCCAAGCCAAGCTCCAGGAACCCAAGCTTTTACGGTCCCCAGCCAAGCTCCAGGAACCCAAGTCTCAAAGATCCCAAGCCAAGCTCCAGGAACTCAAGCCTCGAATATCCCAAGCACAGCTCCAAGAAACCAAGCCTCGAAGATCCCAAGCCAAGCTCCACAAACCCAAGCCTCGAAGATCCCAAGCCAAGCACCAGGAACCCAAGCCTCAAAGATCCCAAGCCAAGTTCCAGGAACCCAAGTCTCGAAGATCCCAAGGCAAGCTCCAGGAACCCAAGCCTCGAAGATCCCAAGCCAAGCTCCAGGAACCCAAACCTTGAAGATCCCAAGCCAAGCTCCAGGAACCCAAGTCTCAAAGATCCCAAGACAAGCTCCAGGAACTCAAGCCTCGAATATCCCAAGCCCAGCTCCAAGAACCCAAGCCTCGAAGATCCGAAGCCTAGCTCCACAAACCCAAGCCTCGAAGATCCCAAGCCAAGCTCCAGGAACCCAAGCCTTGAATATCCCAAGCCAAGCTCCATGAACCCAAGCCTCGAAGATCCCAAGCCAAGCTCCAGGATCCCAAGCCTCAAAGATCCCAAGCCAAGCTCCAGGAACCCAAGCGTCAAAGATCCCAAGCCAAGTTCCAGGAACACAAGTCTCGAAGATCGCAAGCCAAGGGCAAGGAACCCAAGCCTCGAAGATCCCAGGCCAAGCTCCAGGAACCCAAGCCTTGACGGTCCCAAGCCAAGCTCCAGGAACCCAAGCCTCGAAGATCCCAAGCCAAGCTCCACGAACCCACGCCTCGAACATCTCAAGCAAAGCTCCAGGAACCCAACCCTCGTAGATCCCAAGCTAAGCTCCAGGAACGCAAACCTCGAAGATCCCAAGCCAAACTCCAGGATCCCAAGCCTCGAAGATTCCAGGCCAAGCTCCAGGAACCCAAGCCTCGAAGATCCCAAGCCAAGCACCAGGAACCCAACCCTCGTAGATCCCAAGCTAAGCTCCAGGAACGCAAGCCTCGAAGATCTCAAGCCAAACTCCAGGATCCCAAGCCAAGCTCCAGGAACCCAAGCCTCGAAGATCCCAGGCCAAGCTCCAGGAACCCAAGCGTCGAAGATCCCAAGCCAAGCTCCAGGAACCCAAGCCTCAAAGATACCAAGCTAAGCTCCAGGAACGCAAGCCTCGAAGATCCCAAGCCAAGTTGCAGGATCCCAAGCCAGGCTCCAGGAAACCAAGCCTCGAAGATCCCAAGCCAAGGTCCAGGAACCCAAGCCTCGAAGATCACTAGCCAAGCTCCAGGAACCCAAGCCTCGAAGATCCCAAGCCAAGCTCCAGGAACCCAACCCTCGAAGATCCCAAGCCAAGCTCCAGGAACCCAAGTATCGAAGATCCCAAGGCAAGCTCCAGGAAACCAAGCCTCGAAGATCCCAAGCCAAGCTCCATGAACCCAAGCCTTGACGGTACCAACCAAGCTCCAGGAACCCAAGTCTCAAAGATCCCAAACCAAGCTCCAGGAACCCAAGCCTGGAAGAACCTAAGCCTCAAAGATCCCAAGCCAAGCTCCAGGACCCCAGGCCTCGGAGATCCCAAGCCAAGCTCCAGGAACCCAAGCTTTGACGGTCCCCAGCCAAGCTCCAGGAACCAAAGTCTCAAATATCCCAAGCCAAGCTCCAGGAACTCAAGCGTCGAATATCCCAAGCCCAGCTCCAAGAACCCAAGCCTCGAAGGTCCCAAGCCAAGCTCCACAAACCAAAGCCTCGAAGATCCCAAGCCAAGCTCCAGGAACCCAAGCCTCGAATATCCCAAGCCAAGCTCCATGAACCCAAGCCTCGAAGATCCCAAGCCAAGCTCCAGGATCCCAAGCCTCAAAGATCCCAAGCCAAGCTCCAGGAAGCCAAGCCTCAAAGATCCCAAGCCAAGTTCCAGGAACCCAAGTCTCGAAGATCCCAAGGGAAGCTCCAGGAACCCAAGCCTCGAAGATCCCAAGCCAAGCTCCAGGAACCCAAACCATGAAGATCCCAAGCCAAGCTCCAGGAACCCAAGCCTGGAAGAACCCAAGCCTGAAAGATCCCAGGCCAAGCTCCAGGAACCCAAGCCTCGAAGATCCCAAGCCAAGCTCCAGGAAACCAAGCCTTGACGGTCCCAAGCCAAGCTCCAGGAACCCAAGTCTCAAAGATCCCCAGCCAAGCTCCAGGAACTCAAGCCTCGAATATCCCAAGCACAGCTCCAAGAAACCAAGCCTCGAAGATCCCAAGCTAAGCTCCACAAACCCAAGCCTCGAAGATCCCAAGCCAAGCACCAGGAACCCAAGCCTCGAATATCCCAAGCCAAGCTCCATGAACCCAAGCCTCAAAGATCCCAAGCCAAGCTCCAGGAACCCAAGCCTCAAAGATCAACAGCCAAGTTCCAGGAACCCAAGTCTCGAAGATCCCAAGGCAAGCTCCAGGAAACCAAGCCTTGACGGTCCCAAGCCAAGCTCCAGGAACCCAAGTCTCAAAGATCCCCAGCCAAGCTCCAGGAACTCAAGCCTGGAAGATCCCCAACCAAGCTCCAAGAACCCAAGCCTCGAAGATCCCAAGCCAAGGTCCAGGAACCCAAGCCTCGAAGATCACAAGCCAAGCTCCAGGAACCCAAGCCTCGAAGATCCCAAGCCAAGCTCCAGGAACCCAGGCCTCGATGATCCCAAGCCAAGCTCCAGGAACCCAAGTATCGAAGATCCCAAGGCAAGCTCCAGGAACCCAAGCCTCGAATATCCCAAGCCCAGCTCCAAGAACCCAAGCCTCGAAGATCCCAAGCCAAGCTCCACAAACCAAAGCCTCGAAGATCCCAAGCCAAGCTCCAGGAACCCAAGCCTCGAATATCCCAAGCCAAGCTCCATGAACCCAAGCCTCGAAGATCCCAAGCCAAGCTCCAGGATCCCAAGCCTCAAAGATCCCAAGCCAAGCTCCAGGAAGCCAAGCCTCAAAGATCCCAAGCCAAGTTCCAGGAACCCAAGTCTCGAAGATCCCAAGGGAAGCTCCAGGAACCCAAGCCTCGAAGATCCCAAGCCAAGCTCCAGGAACCCAAACCATGAAGATCCCAAGCCAAGCTCCAGGAACCCAAGCCTGGAAGAACCCAAGCCTCGAATATCCCAAGCCAAGCTCCATGAACCCAAGCCTCGAAGATCCCAAGCCAAGCTCCAGGATCCCAATCCTCAAAGATCCCAAGCCAAGCCCCAGGAACCCAAGCCTCAAAGATCCCAAGCCAAGTTCCAGGAACCTAAGTCTCGTAGATCCCAAGGCAAGCTCCAGGAAACCAAGCCTTGACGGTCCCAAGCCAAGCTCCAGGAACCCAAGTCTCAAAGATCCCCAGCCAAGCTCCAGGAACTCAAGCCTGGAAGATCCCCAGCCAAGCTCCAAGAATCCAAGCCTCGAAGATCCCAAGCCAAGGTCCAGGAACCCAAGCCTCGAAGATCACAAGCCAAGCTCCAGGAACCCAAGCCTCGAAGATCCCAAGCCAAGCTCCAGGAACACAAGCCTCGATGATCCCAAGCCAAGCTCCAGGAACCCAAGTATCGAAGATCCCAAGGCAAGCTCCATGAACCCAAGCCTTGACGGTACCAAGCCAAGCTCCAGGAACCCAGGTCTCAAAGATCCCAAACCAAGCTCCAGGAACCCAAGCCTGGAAGAACCCAAGCCTCAAAGATCCCAAGCCAATCTCCAGGAACCCAGGCCTCGGAGATCCCAAGCCAAGCTCCAGGAACCCAAGCTTTGACGGTCCCCAGCCAAGCTCCAGGAACCCAAGTCTCAAAATCCCAAGCCAAGGTCCAGGAACTCAAGCCTCGAATATCCCAAGCCGAGCTCGAAGAACCCAAGCCTCGAAGATCCCAAGACAAGCTCCACAAACCCAAGCCTCGAAGATCCCAAGCCAAGCTCCAGGAACCCAAGCCTTGAATATCCCAAGCCAAGTTCCATGAACCCATGCCTCGAAGATCCCAAGCCAAGCTCCAGGATCCCAAGCCTCAAGGATCCCAAGCCAAGCTCCAGGAACACAAGCCTCAAAGATCCCAAGCCAAGTTCCAGGAACACAAGTCTCGAAGATCGCAAGCCAAGGGCAAGGAACCCAAGCCTCGAAGATCCCAGGCCAAGCTCCAGGAACCCAAGCCTTGACGGTCCCAAGCCAAGCTCCAGGAACCCAAGCCTCGAGGATCCCAAGCCAAGCTCCAGGAACCCAAACCATGAAGATCCGAAGCCAAGCTCCAGGAACCCAAGCCTGGAAGAACCCAAGCCTCGAAGATCCCAAGCCAAGGTCCAGGAACCCAAGCCTCGAAGATCACAAGCCAAGCTCCAGGAACCCAAGCCTGGAAGAACCCAAGCCTCAAAGATCCCAAGCCAAGCTCCAGGAACCCAGGCCTCGGAGATCCCAAGCCAAGCTCCAGGAACCCAAGCTTTGACGGTCTCCAGCCAAGCTCCAGGAACCCGAGTCTCAAAGATCCCAAGCCAAGCTCCAGGAACTCATGCCTCGAATATCCCAAGCACAGCTCCAAGAAACCAAGCCTCGAAGATCCCAAGCCAAGCTCCACAAACCCAAGCCTCGAAGATCCCAAGCCAAGCACCAGGAACCCAAGCCTCGAATATCCCAAGCCAAGCTCCATGAACCCAAGCCTCGAAGATCCCAAGCCAAGCTCCAGGATCCCAAGACTCAAAGATCCCAAGCCAAGCTCCAGGAACCCAAGCCTCAAAGATCCCAAGCCAAGTTCCAGGAACCGAAGTCTCGAAGATCCCAAGGCAAGCTCCAGGAAACCAAGCCTTGACGGTCCCAAGCCAAGCTCCAGGAACCCAAGTCTCAAAGATCCCCAGCCAAACTCCAGGAACTCAAGCCTGGAAGATCCCCAGCCAAGCTCCAAGAACCCAAGCCTCGAATATCCCAAGCCAAGGTCCAGGAACCCAAGCCTCGAAGATCACAAGCCAAGCTCCAGGAACCCAAGCCTCGAAGATCCCAAGCCAAGCTCCAGGAACCCAAGCCTCGAAGATCCCAAGCCAAGCTCCAGGAACCCAAGTATCGAAAATCCCAAGGCAAGCTCCAGGATCCCAAGCCTCGAAGATCCCAAGCCAAGCACCATGAACCCAAGCCTTGACGGTACCAAGCCAAGCTCCAGGAACCCAAGTCTCAAAGATCCCAAACCAAGCTCCAGGAACCATAGCCTGGAAGAACCCAAGCCTCAAAGATCCCAAGCCAAGCTCCAGGAACCCAGGCCTCGGAGATCCCAAGCCAAGCTCCAGGAACCCAAGCTTTTACGGTCCCCAGCCAAGCTCCAGGAACCCAAGTCTCAAAGATCCCAAGCCAAGCTCCAGGAACTCAAGCCTCGAATATCCCAAGCACAGCTCCAAGAAACCAAGCCTCGAAGATCCCAAGCCAAGCTCCACAAACCCAAGCCTCGAAGATCCCAAGCCAAGCACCAGGAACCCAAGCCTCAAAGATCCCAAGCCAAGTTCCAGGAACCCAAGTCTCGAAGATCCCAAGGCAAGCTCCAGGAACCCAAGCCTCGAAGATCCCAAGCCAAGCTCCAGGAACCCAAACCTTGAAGATCCCAAGCCAAGCTCCAGGAACCCAAGTCTCAAAGATCCCAAGACAAGCTCCAGGAACTCAAGCCTCGAATATCCCAAGCCCAGCTCCAAGAACCCAAGCCTCGAAGATCCGAAGCCTAGCTCCACAAACCCAAGCCTCGAAGATCCCAAGCCAAGCTCCAGGAACCCAAGCCTTGAATATCCCAAGCCAAGCTCCATGAACCCAAGCCTCGAAGATCCCAAGCCAAGCTCCAGGATCCCAAGCCTCAAAGATCCCAAGCCAAGCTCCAGGAACCCAAGCGTCAAAGATCCCAAGCCAAGTTCCAGGAACACAAGTCTCGAAGATCGCAAGCCAAGGGCAAGGAACCCAAGCCTCGAAGATCCCAGGCCAAGCTCCAGGAACCCAAGCCTCGAAGATCCCAAGCCAAGCTCCAGGATCCCAATCCTCAAAGATCCCAAGCCAAGCCCAGGAACCCAAGCCTCAAAGATCCCAAGCCAAGTTCCAGGAACCTAAGTCTCGAAGATCCCAAGGCAAGCTCCAGGAAACCAAGCCTTGACGGTCCCAAGCCAAGCTCCAGGAACCCAAGTCTCAAAGATCCCCAGCCAAGCTCCAGGAACTCAAGCCTGGAAGATCCCCAGCCAAGCTCCAAGAATCCAAGCCTCGAAGATCCCAAGCCAAGGTCCAGGAACCCAAGCCTCGAAGATCACAAGCCAAGCTCCAGGAACCCAAGCCTCGAAGATCCCAAGCCAAGCTCCAGGAACACAAGCCTCGATGATCCCAAGCCAAGCTCCAGGAACCCAAGTATCGAAGATCCCAAGGCAAGCTCCATGAACCCAAGCCTTGACGGTACCAAGCCAAGCTCCAGGAACCCAGGTCTCAAAGATCCCAAACCAAGCTCCAGGAACCCAAGCCTGGAAGAACCCAAGCCTCAAAGATCCCAAGCCAATCTCCAGGAACCCAGGCCTCGGAGATCCCAAGCC